>NW_007726187.1:273000-355395 GCF_000696425.1 Galeopterus variegatus | reverse complement strand
AAAAAAAAAAAAAAAAAAAAAAAAAAAAAAAGAACCCAAGAAGAGACCCCCTCCCCAGAACCAAGCTGTGCCAGAACCTTGATCCTGGACTTTCCAGCCCCTGGGACCACGAGAAAATAAATGTCTACTGTTTAAGCCCCGGCCTGTGAGAGCAGCCCGAGCTGACTGAGATACTTGGAATGTGGAGGTTGACCAAGGAAGGTGGCCCCAGGGGAAGGGTCCTGCCCCAGCTGGCCATGGCAGTGGTTGCTTAGTGGTGCAGTTTCCTGCTCTGAACTTCCTACAAGGCTCAGGCAGGTCCAAGCACATCTCGTGTCTATGCGCAGGTGCCACCTCAAGGACCGGAATTGGTCGCCATGATAAATCTCAGCCTGACCGAATGCTGACCTGGGTAAACGGCGGCAGCCTCCAGCCTGGCTCTGCAGAGGGGCCTCTGTTCAGCTGAAGGCGTCCTGAAGAGGGGCCGCCTGACCCCTGGCCTCATCCCTACATGACGCCACGGGGCCGTGACAGCTTGGGAACAGAAGCATCGGATCCTGGTTTCGGACTTTGCTGTAGAAGCCCTCCTCCCCGCCCGGCCCTCGGTCCTCAGGCTGGGGCTTCTGCAGAGTCTGGAGTCCCAGAGGCTCCCATCAGGGCTGGGATGGGGGTGGAGGGGTGGGGAGAGACGGGCGAGACTTCAACTGGCCTTGACACTGGCAATCCCAAATGGTGAGGTCGGGGATTGCTGGAAACTAGAAACTTGAATATCAGAATTCCAAAGGGACTTTCCAAATCACGGGGTCTGTGTTAGATTCCTGGGGCTGCCATAACAAAGCAGGACTAAATGAGGCAAGGTCTGCCCAGACTCCAGTTTCCAGCAGTGAATGGGGCGACGGCTGTCGGACGGCCACCTCCTGCACGTGTGGGTTGGGGACACGCTCTTCCCTGGAGGACTTGGGGCAGAGCCGGCCACTGTTCAGCTGGAATCCTCATCACTGGACCCCTCTGATGTCCTGATTCTGGAGGGAGGCAGAATCCAGCTCCGCCATGGTGCCGGCAGGGAGACTGTCGAGGAGGAGATGGTGGGAGGCCTTGGTGACCCGTGGTCCTTGCTGACTGTCATGTCACAGGAGGGGAAACTGAGGCCTGGGCCTGGGGAATTGTCACAGTAGCACAGGCTGTTGGTGGCCAGTCAGGTACTGTGCCCAGCACATTTTCTGGGGTCAGCTTCACACTACAGGCCCCTTGGTGTCTGGCTCCTCCGTGGTAGCGGTGGTGCTGGGAGGCATTGTGATGTGGTGGGAAGAGCTGGGCTGCAGCTCAGCTCTGCTGCTCCTGTGGGCTTGGGCAGCTGCTGGGGCCCACGTCCCCCACTCCAGGCTGGTGACAGCCTCCCCCAGCAGGGCGGCAGCAGGGACTGAATGGGAATGCCTGGCACATGGGGACAGCTGAGGGCACAGATGAGTCATTACCTGGCCTGGCTGTGTGTCCCTGTGTCCCTGTGCATGCCACATCCCCTCATCCCCCTCCTGGGGGAGACAGAATGAGGTGACAGCAGAGTCTTTAGAATGTCCTGGCACTTGCTGAGCACCCACAGAAAGGCTATGCTGGTGACGACGGTGGTTGGACCCTGCTGTGGGTGGAATCGTGTTCCCAAAAAGACATGTTGAAGATCTAGTCCCAGATACCTACGATTGTGAGCTTACTTGGAAATAGTGTCTTTGCATATGTCATTAAGTTGAGATGAGGTCATGCTGGATTGAGGGCGGGCCCTCACCCAGTGACTGTGCCCTTAAAAGAAGACACAGACACAGACACAGACACAGACACAGACAGGGAGAATGTGACAGCACAGGCAGAGACAGAGACAGGCAGTCACAAGCCAGGGACGGCCCATGGCCCTGCACTGCTGGAGGAGGTGGGAAGGGTCCTCCCCGGAGCGACCAGAGGGGGTGTGGCCCTGCAGCACTTGGTTTCAGACCTGGCCCCGCCCCGCCCAACCAAGGGAATATGTTTGTACCATTGTAAGGCGCCCGGTCTGCGGGACTCTGTCACTGCAGCCAAGGGAAACCGCTACAGACCCCATCCTGCGGGGGCCAGCCCTCTGCAGCACCTCTGCAGTGGTGCGCTGGCCATTTGAGGGAAAGTGAACTTGGGAGCTGTTCCCAGCAGCTACAGAGCACTGTGTCCCGCAGGGGCGGCTGTCGCAGCGGTGAAAGGAAGGGCCCCAAGCGGCCCAAGGGCCCGCAGCCTGAGGGGAGGCGTGACTTGCTTGCTTTGCATTTCTCTCCCCTCAGTGGAGACAAATTGATCTGTACGTGGGATGGGCTGTTGCTGGGGGTGGCTGGCTCGTCAGAGCTCAGGGGCTGCCTGGGTGAGGGGCTGCCTCTGGCCGGGCTGGCGAGGCCCGCCCTCTGCTGGTGAGAAGGTACCCAGGGGAGCCCTTTGGTGTCCATCTGCTCAGCCTGTCCTGCACACCCGTCCATGCTGTGGGACAAGGACACGTGTGCCAGCCCGCTCCAGCCGTGGCCTCCTGGATCCTCAGTGCTGAGCACCGTGCCGGCCGTAATAGAAGACGGCAGGGCACTCTTTACTAAATTACGACAAAACATCACAACAAAAAATGATAAACAACAGCTCAGCACCCAGCCAGAGGGGACAGCGGCAACAGTAGTGGTCACGGACCCTGCAGCTGGCATCTGGGGCCACCCACCCCCTCCCAGCTCTGACGCAGCCTCCCCTCCGCGCCAGCCCCGAGCGGCAGGTCCCGCTTGCTCCCAGCACGTGTCTCCAGGACAAAGCAAAATGCAGCTACCAAGAGGCACAGGCAGAGGACGATTATCGCGTGGCCAACACCATCTTCTAGGTTCTGTGGCCACATAGTGGGGCGTGAGTGAGCCGCATAAAACCCACCGGTGGAGACGTGCCACGGTGCCACTGGCGAACATCATTTTGCTCCTCTGTATTTTTCTTATTTTTCAAGTTTCCTGTGTGAACACTTATTCTAGTTTAGATCAGGAAAAAGGTGATTTATTGAGTCAACTCGACTTGTTGCTGAGTCGGGGGCCCCGAGGGAGCTGTTTCCGCTGCTGGCTCAGGGTCCCACACAGGAGAGTGTCCAGCTCGGGCAAGGCGTGGCCCAGTCCCAGCCTCTGCGCTCTTTTGTGGGTAACCCAGAGAAGCAGCCTGCTGTCCCCGAATCTCAGTTTTTTCATCTATCAAATCAGCACTGTGTACAATTAATCAGATGAAGCTACTTAAGGGTCTGGCACATAGTAGGTCCTCAAAAACTGGCGACTGCTATTGGCTATTAATATGCTAGACCCCCAGGAGTGTTGTCACCAACTCTAGGCAGGTTCCGCCACGAGCAAAAGGCACCCTAATGCAAGAAGACACACGTGGAGCTGAGCAGAAATGACAGTATGCTCCACGTCGGCGGCCCTTGGTTGAATTTATGTTCCATTTAATACAAGTTTATGATGGGGATCTAGCTGCCCACTGAGAATTTATTCATGGCTTTGTAAAATATCCGACCCCATATCCCAAGAAGTCTGACTTGGCTTGCAGAGTGTGGCAAAGAAGCAAGACGTAATGAACAAGTTGGGGAGTTCAGGAGAAGGAAAAGGGGAGAAACTGGCGGTGAGGACAGCACGCGACCTTCAAGCCACGGCGGACGGGCGGTTGTGGGAGCCGCCCGCCTGCAGGTCTGTGACGCCAGCTGTGCAGAGGAAAGATGGGGCGGCCCCTTCTGGACCCAAGAGAAATTGGGAGAGAAAGTGGTGACCGACTCAGTGCTGGCTCGTGTTTATTGAGGGCCTCCCTGCGCCTGTGTGGGGCTCCGTGAGGGGCGTGGCGCGTGGCCTGCAGATGGGGCCCGTGCTCAGCACGGTGTTTGCTTCAGATCCCATATCCTGGACCTGACAATAGTCGCGCGTGGCAGGAACCACCCGTCTCCCCTCACAGGTAAGAGATCCAGATGGATTCTCTGATCTGGCTCAATTAGGGAACAAAGTGTGAGTGGAGGAGCGGACAGTCCCCCAGCCTCTATGCGAAGAATTTCTTACAACCAGGCTCTGAGCGCGGGCCAGGCTCAGAGCAGGCGGCCCCTGAATCCCAGAGGAGCAGCTGAAGGAAGGGAGGAGGAATGGCCCCGGAGGCTGTCCCGAGTGAGTGACAGCAGAGAAGTTGGAACAGAAAGAGCGGTGGCCCTAGTGCCCCAGAATCAGGGGTCAGGCGGTCTCTGGGCCAAGCCCATGTTGCCAGAATTAATATGTAAGATAAACAGACCCCTGGAGGCGCTGATGAAATTCTCCAAGTCCAGGTCAGAGGTCTGCTCTTTAGGTGTGAGAAAAGGTTTAGAGAGGACCAGGGTCAAATATTTGCAGCTCAGACAGGCTGGCAGTGGGCTGGCTACCGGCCTCTCTGCGGTCGGTGGGGCTCCCTGGCTTGCTGGGGGAGGGGAGCGGTCAGAGTGGACTCATTACGTGGAAGGGCCGAGAAAGTTGTCTGCAGCTGCTCTCGGCTGCCCGAGCACATCAGCGTCAGCCCCTTGCCCGGGCCCCCGGGCCCAACGCCTCTTGCCGCCCGACCGGCTCCAGCCCCCCCACCTGCCACGGCTCCAGGATGGGGGACGGCCAACTGCTGGTGGGTGGAGGGGCGGGGGTATGGCAGGAGGGCTCGAGTCCCTGATGCCACGTCCGCTGGACCCCAGCCCCGTGATGGGGAGCTCACCGCTTCCCAGGGCACTTTGGAGAACTCTGACCACTGGGGACAAGGCTGGGGTCTCACTGACTTTCACTCTTGCCTGAATGTGGTCAAAGTCTCAGGACTCTGCTGTGAACAGGAGGCAGGGCCACTGGGGTTGGTGTCTATTCCTGCTTTATGGTCGAGGGCCTTGGTCAGGCAGCTGAACTTGGGGTCTTGCTCCTTATCCATGAAGCCAGCAAGGAACCAGGCCAGCAGGTGCCCCAGCCCACGCCTCCCAGAGGTGGCAGGGAGGCCTGGCTTCCCCAGTGGTCAATGGCTCCGGCTGGAGTCCCAAAGCCTCTCCCCATAGCCCTGGATTTGTATAAGCAACCGAGCTGGCTGGGCTCCGCGCCTCTGTGTCCAGACCCAGGTATAATTATGCTGTGGTGGTAACACTTGCTGTCACTGTGGTTTGCACTCGGATCCTCAGAGTACTTGAGAGTCTCTTTGTTCAGACAGCGAAACCGAAACCTCCACCCACGACCGCGTGCCCACTGTGAAATGGAGGCGAATTTAAAGTAGAAATGAGCCAAACAAAGAGTGTTTCAAACTATAAATTCATTCCAATATCTTTACGAAGAAATGTACAACCAGGTCTTACGCCGCGAGAGCACTTGCGACGGGCCCTCCACGTCGTGTGGCTTCTCTTTCCTCTAAACATCTGCCTCTCTTTCTGTCGTGTGTCCACTCAACAAACACACCTGGTGGTTTTGGGCACCACACTAGAGGCTGAGGACACAGTGACCAGTAGGTTGTGGGAACAGGCAGTCACCAGGCAGGACAGGGTGAAACGTGCTGTGACAGATGTCAGAGAAAGACCCCTCGGCCTGGGGTGGGGCGGGGTATTCAAGGAGGGCTTCCTGGAGGAGGAGTTGCAGAGTGGATCTCGAAGGCACAACAGGAGCTCCCCGGGGGACTAGCGGGGGAGGGCATCCGTGGAGAAGGTGCCTCGGTGTGAAATGCCTCTCGGGTCTGCCGGGCATCCAGGCCAGGAGGAAGAGACGGGGGAAGGGAAGCGCACTCTAGGTGATGATGGGCCCGGCTGCATGGCCTGCAAGGTCTGGGCTTTATCTCTTCATTCCCGGAGGATGTGATATGGAGAAGCAGACCTTTGAGATGCCCCACGGAACAAAAGGCCCTGTATGAGCTCGTTTTCTGCTGTTGATTTCTTACAGTTTGGGAGGCTGGGGGCGCACCTGATGAGGGTCTCTGGGGTGGGAGCTCTCTACAGGGTCCTGGGGCAATGCAGGGTGTCGCATGGCGAGAACGGCCTGAGCAAGAGAGCTCAGCTGCTCACTCGCTCTCCTTACAAAGCCATCAGAACCACGCCTGTGGCCACCCCTCAAACCATCCACCATCACCCCATGAATGGGTCAGTCCACTCACGAGGGTGCAGTTCGTGGGATCTCTCAAGGGCCCACCTTTCAAATACCATAACTGGATTTCCCACCCTCTTAACACTGTTACAATGGGGATCAGGTTTACGATACATGAACTTTGGGGGGACACGTTTGACCCATAGCAGGCCCCTTTGTCAAGTGAGTTTGGGGGCTTATCTTGGAGATTCCCGGTGCATGTTACCACATTAAAGGCTCTGAGAAGTCCTGCAATAAGGAAAGCAGCTCACCCTGACCTGGTGGTCCTCCAGTTTATTTGACCACGGGATCTCTGTGCACCACCCGGAAGCCCCAAGAAATGGACATAGTAAGGTGCATGAACGCTGGTGACCAGCCCCTGCAATGCTCCTGCCTTGCAAGAGGGCCTGGTGGTGGCAACAGAGATGCCACCTGCCTTGGCCCAACCGGACAAGGGCTTGGATGCTGGCGAGGACACTCACCTCCTGCGCCTCTCAGGCTCTGGCTGCTCTGGGCTTCTCGAACCCATGTGCAGGGAGGCTGAGGAGGAGGGGAGGCATGTGAGGAGCTTGGGGCCAGACACCCAGGATGTGCTGTGGCCCCCGTGTGTCACACCCCAGCCCCAGCCGAACCCTGCCGGCCTGGGAGAAGCACGTGGTCCAGCCTGGTGTGAGGAGCTGGTGAGGGCCGGGTAGGAGGGCGTGCCATGGCCAGGCGTCCATCTGACAGCCGCGCCGGGACCGTGGCTTGTGGAACCCCCAGCCTGACGCAGCCCGCCTTCTTGCCCGCTGGAACACATCAAAGCCATCTGCCTGCCTGGCCCTGCAAATAGCTCGTGACCACTGACCAGAACGCCCCTCTGCCTGCGACCCTGCTCCGCCTCTGCCGAAATAGGAAGCAGACTTCTGCATTCCCAGATCCAGGGGATCCGAACCCGAGGGGGCAGCTCTCGGAGAAGAGAGACTTAAATAAAATGCAGCTTTCCAAAAAGCCGGCGGCAGGAGGGGCACCTGATGCATCCTGGGGAGCCGCGGGAGGGACGCCCGGCCGGGAGGAGGCCAGCGGGGGAGGCGCTGCCCACGCTGGGCTGGGAGCCGGGCACTGGTGTGCAGGGCAGAGGGCCGCTGCCTCCTCCCTGTGTGCTCCCTGGAAAGCGGGCCCCAGACCCTCGACCCTCGGGCACCTACTTGCCATCCTGGGCTGCAAGCCGGGCACAGATGAGGAGGCCGCGGTCTCCGTCACCTGAAGCAGCCGCCCGCCTGCGAGGTGCCACCAGGCAGTGGATGAGAGCTGCGGGGCTCAGCTCTGGCACTGCCCTCTGCTGGCTCCTAGTCACTCCACCTGTCTGCTCCTCAGTTTCCTCATCCTCTCAGTGGACTGGTGACAGTCATACCCATCTGAGAGGGCTCTGGAAAGAAGGACCCTGCACCTGAGTGCTTCCCCACCCTGCTGCCACCTGGGCTCGGCTACCTCCAGCTCCTCCGACCCGGCTGAACGATGTGTCCCCTAAGAAAGGAGATCCCAGCAGACACACAGAGCTCCTGTCAGGGGGACAGAGGTTGGCTCAGGCACCGAGCTGCCCTGGGTGAGGGTGATCGCTGCCGTGAGCCAGCAGGTGGGTAGGAGAGTGTTCCTGACAGAGGCAGCAGCATGCTGCAGAGACCTGCTGTCCTCAGCAATGCCACTGTCACCCCTCAGGACCTGCATGGTCACCTTGACCTTGGACTGCCCCCATTCTCACACGGTCTGTTCTGAGTCCAGACTCAGGGTGCACCCAGAGCCACTTTCTAAATGCTCTCTGGTGTCACCCTTTGCACCCAAACTGTGACGTGCGTCATTTTACAGAACACCTCTAATGCGGCAGCGTGGCCTCCAGCCCTGCCCACCTCCAGGCTTGGCTCCTATCCTGCCCCTCCCTCCCGTTTCCTGGAATGCGTGCACTTAGATGGATCCTGTGGTCAGAGACGTCCAGGTCCTCATGCCTGAAACCTGCGACTGTTTCCTTATATGAAAAGAGGGACTTTGCAGATGTGATTAAGGATCTCGAAATGTGGAGATTTGCCTGGATTATCCAGGTGAACTAAATGTAATCATGGGGGTTTTATAAGGGGGGACAGAAGGAGATTTGACAGAATCCACAGAAGCAGGAGAGGTGATGTCAGAAATCGAGACTGGGATGATGCAGCCACGAGCCCAGGAACACCAGCAGCGTCTAGAGGTTGGAAGAGGCAAGGAATGGGCTTCCCCCTGG
The DNA here is from genome assembly GCF_000696425.1 of Galeopterus variegatus. Lineage (NCBI taxonomy): Eukaryota > Metazoa > Chordata > Mammalia > Dermoptera > Cynocephalidae > Galeopterus > Galeopterus variegatus. The sequence goes on along the minus strand of NW_007726187.1, from coordinate 347,061 downwards.
AGCCTCCAGAAGGAAGCGGCCCTGCCGATGCCTTGACTTTAGCCCCATAAGGGTCATTTTAGATCTCTGATCTCCAGAACCACGAGAGGACACATTTGTGGTCGTTCGTGACAGCAGCTGCAGGAAACTCATAAAAGGAGCAGCGTGTTTTCCTGCCTTCGCTTGTGTTGTCTGGGCCCCAGGTCAGTATTGTAGCGAACTCCTGCGCATCCTTTGAAGCCCCACCCGAACGCCACCACCTCTGGCCAGGCCTCATCAGCTTCCGTGTGGAATCGATGGCATGTCCTCGTCCCTCCCATATGTATCCACACACGGGACTAGAAGGTGAACAGGATCAAGCCTTATTCTTATCCGTCTTCCCACTTCCTTGGGACAGGCCTGCTGCTTAGTACGTGTTAAACGAACCCTGGCTGGAGTGACTGATCAAAGTGTCCCTCCAAGTGGAGACTTCCTAAGTGAGCCTGCTCTTGTACAAGCATTTATGGAGGGGAAATTTATGGGGGCTTGGGAAAGATTTATTGACGAGCCAAGGATCAGCACAAACTCCAGTCTGCCATGTAAGCACAGCACTGGGAAATGCAGCTGGTGCTGGAGCCGCCCGGACACCGGCGGGAGACGGGCTCGCTCACCGGGGGTGGGAGGAGGGGACAGGAGCGGGCGGGGGGCCAGGTGGGTGCAGTGCAGGGCAGTGGAGCGACGGGCCTGCGGAGGCTGGTCCCGACGGCCGGCTCACGACGGACCAGTCCTGTCTGCAGGGCCCTTCTCTCTACAAGAGGACGTTGGTTGGAGGGACCTGGAGGTCCCCAGGAGGTGGCGGTGCTCTTGCCCCTTCCAAAGAAGGAGTCTGGGTGCGTCTGGCAGGGAGCCGTTGCACATGTGTGGGGTGCGTCTGCATGCATTGTCTTTTACACGGTGCCGTCTTTATCCAGGCTTCAGATTGAAATGTTCCAGATTCACGTCCATCCACCTCCCCGCACACATTCCCCCTGCACGCATAGAGAAGCCCGAGGCTGGCCAGGTGGAGCCTGTGAATCCTCAACGTCAGGGAGCCCTTGCCCACCAGGCCGTGCTCAGACTCCAGGGGAGTCTCAGGCCTGACCAGCTGGAGGGAGCCCGAGGCAGGAGCAGGGGCAGGGTCGGCCCGAAGTGAGGAAACTGAGGCACAGAGAGTCACGAGGTCCACCTAAGATCCACTGATGGTAAGAGCCAGCACAGGGTCTGTCTGCCCCCAGAGGCACTGCGCTGCCCACTGCACCACAGGGCCTGCCCCAGAGCTTCTCCCGTACCTGCCCCAAATAACTCCCGTCAGCAGGACAGATGCTTCAGCCTGTTCCTGTGTCAGCCGGCCTTCCTGAGCACGCTGCCCTCCCCCTCGCCGAGGAAACCAGGGACCGTAACAGATCTTCACTCTGAGGTTTTCTAAATAAGGAGGCCTGGCCCAGAGGGTCCCTGGGGTGGGGTGGGGAGAGCCATAAAAAGAGCCTCATGACTTCTCTCCTAACTCCATATTAACGTGGGAGCCCCTTTGCAGAGTATGACGCCGTCTGACTAATTACTGCTCCCCGAGGCCAGCTTAGCCACAGTGAGCCCTGACGGACGTGTTCTGGTGGCTCTCTTTGCTTGGGGAATATTTGGGGGGATGTGGGGCAGGAGGAGGCCCTCCAGAAGCCCCAGCCTTCCCACCACAGTGTGCACGGGAGTGAACCCGGGTGCCCTGATGAGGAACCCTCTGCCCATGTTCTCAATTTCTGTCTCAGGAAATGTGCTCTCAGAATACATTCCCAAAGGCCACCCCAAAAGGCTGCTGGTGTTGGCATTAACCCTCTGATCTCGAATGTCCCCTTGCTCCTGTCTGAAGCCTGACCCTTCCTGGCGCACTGCCGGCTGCTGCCCCTCCAGCTCACCTCCCGCGGCCACGCCCCACGCACCGGCCTCGGCCCGCACCGTCCACCCTGTGCCGGGCAGCCTTCCCACCTCTTCCTACCCCTCGGCTCCCCAGCCTGTCCTCCCTCCTCCACAGTGGGGCTGGAGGGGCGGACTTGGGGTGGCACGACCACAGCTCTGATGCCAGCTTCTCTGTCTACCCACAGCTGGATGACGAGGACAGACGCCGAACAACTGTGGCCTGACCATTCATTCACTCACGCACACACGTGCTCATTCCACAAATGCTCACCGGGTGTTTACGTGGGTCAGACACCGTGCTCCACCCTGGGCCTGGTGAACAAGCCCGCCGTGGACCTGCCTTCCTGAGCCGGCTCTGGTCTGTTTGCCCAATTCTGCATCAATAGGGCCTTTCTCCAAAAAATGGAGATATAACTCACACACCACAAAATTCACCCATTTAAAGTGCTCCATACAATGGCTTTTAGCATGCTCACAGAGTGATCCAACTATCACCACAATCAATTTCAGAATATTTCAATCACCCCCCCCCAAAAAAACCCACACCCATTAGCAGTGACTCCCCACCTCTCCTACTTCCCAAGCCCCTGGCAACTCTAATCTACTTTCTGTCTCTATGGGTTTGGTTATTCTGGACATTTCATATGCACGGAATCATATAATATGTGGTCTTTCGTGTCTGGCTTCATTCACTTAGCATAATGTTTTCAAGGCTCATCCGTGTTGTAGCGTGGGAGCATTTCATTTCTTTGTGTGGTCAAAGAACATTTCATTTTTATGGATAAACCACATTTTGTTTATCCATTCTTCAGCTGATGGCGCGTGGGTTGTGTCCAGTTTTTGGTGAATGTAAATAGGGCTGCTATGAACACCTGTGCACAAGTTCCCATGTGGACAGTGGTTTACAATTCTCTGTGGTACGTATCAGGAGTAGATTGCTGGGAACGGGGTCTGAGCTACTATAAGTTTGTAAAACGTTCTGATGTCTGGTAGGACCTTAGTAATCTTCAGGACTGTCTGGGTTGTTCTTGACTCTGCTTTTCCACAAGCATTTTGGCATCAGCTTGTTTAGTTACCCCCTCCACTCCCCCCTCAGAAGTGTGGTTGAAATTATACTGAGTCTATAGATCAATTTGGGGATAAATGACCTCCTTAAATTTGTGCATCTTTGTCTGCAATGAATATGGTCTATTTCTCCATCTATTAGGTCACCTAAAATTTCTGTCATCATGTTTAATACCTTTCTCCACAGAGATGTTTTGTATCCTTTTTTAGATTTATTGCTAGGTGTTTTACCTTTGTGGTTGCTACTGTAAAAATTAAATTTTCTGTTTGTCACTGACAATTTAAGTAATGCACTTAAAACGTATTGGTGTAGTACTCAGAAACCTTGCTAATCTTGCATTAATTGTAATAATTTAGCTACAGATTATTTCAGGTTTTCTACACAGATACTCATGCCATATACAAATAACAACTTGAATTCTTTTCTCTGAATTGTTACCTTTTTTCTTTTTTGCTCATCTTAATGAACTGGCTGGGTCCTCCTAGCCATGTTGACTTGAGGCAGACCCTTCTGCCATGCTCCTGACTTTTCAAAGTGTTTTTGACAGCTCACTATTTGCATAGATTTGGTGGATATTTAATATCAGTTAAGGAAATTCTCTCTGGTCTTAGTTTTCAAAGTTGTTTTTTAAATGTTGAAAGAGAACTTAGAACTCTTTATCATATTAGTTCAGTTTTTTACAACGACCCACGAAGTGGCTGCTGTTACCTTTACTTTGAGGAGGCACAGAGAGGTCGAGTTGTTTGCCTGAAGTCACACAGCTGGAAGTGGAGGTGCCCACGTTCGTAACTGCTACTCTGTTCTGTTTCTCAACAGCACGAATAAAACAGGTAAAAAAAAAAAAAGTCACAGAAATGGTTCTTTGAAAATATTAATTAAATAAACAAACTTTTACCAAAACTGCTTAAGAAAAAAAGAGAGTGGGCACTGATAAATAACACTGGAAAGAAGGCAGAGACAGAACTATAAATACATTATGGATTATAAAATTATAAGAAACTATTATGAACAACTTTATAAGAAACTATTATGAACAACTTTATATTATTATATTTGGAAAATTAGAAGGAATCAATTTTTTTCAGGAAAAATATATGTTATCAAAATTTTATTTAAGGAGAAATAGAAAACCTACAACCATGAAAAAAAAAAGCCCCAGGCATTTTAAAGATGAGTTTTAACACGTCTTCAAGTAGCAGAAAATCTCTACCTCACTCAAACTTTCAGAGACTAGAAAATAAAAGGTGTGTGTCTGATGAGGCTGATTTACCCTGACATGAAACCTGCCAATGGTTTGTGTGAGAGCAGACAAATCAGGGCCAAATTTATATACACATATAAAAAATCTTAAATGAAGAATTAGCAAATTAAATTCAGTAGATTATTAAAATAATACATCACAGAAAAGCAAGATTTATCCTAGGAACGGAAAGTTGTTTCAGCAAAAATTAGATTCATGCCTTCCACGAAACTTCTAGATGAATCGAAAATCTTAATGCAGAAAACAAAACTATGAGAAGAAAATATACGAGGCTACCCTCAGAAGCTCAGGGTAGGAAAGTGCAGAGTCAAGACACAGATGGAAGAAGCCATGAAGGCGAGAGTGATGGATTCGATCACATCTAATGCCAAACTGTCTGTAGGACAAAAGACATACAACTGAAGAAAAAAACCAAGCAGCAGACAGAGCCATCCGTGTACTCATAACAGATGGAAGATCAGTGCCCAGAATGTATAACTTACTGCAACAGCTCGATGAGGAAAAGGGCAAACGACCCATCAGAAAATGCACCAAGGGAATAAAAAGAAGGAAAAGCCTGAGTAGCTGACGGACATAGGAACACACAGGAAGACACTCGGGCACCTGCTACGTCGGCTCAGCCACTCTGGGGGCGGTTTGGCCACGTGCAGTGACGTGACAAGGTCCTGCCTCCCCGCACTTCCCTCCTAGGATTTGCACCGAGAGGCTTCGACGCGCACGCTGGGGCTTGTGACAGCTTTGCTGTCACAGCAGGAAATTGGGAGCAGCATCTATGCCAACCATGTGGAATGGAAAAAGAAGATGGAGGTGTGTTTGCATAGTGAAATGCAACAGCGCAGTTAAAATACGATTTCACTTTACAACATTTCTAGACACGCGATGCAATCCTGTAAATTATTTACGAATGCCCCATATGTAGAATAGAAAGCTAAGCGTGACGAGAAACAACATTTGGGACAGTTGTCGCCTTGCGGGGTGGACGCGGAGAAGGGCGGCGGACATCACAACTTTCTCTGTGACTTGTCCTCTGCTTCATTTCAAAACATCTCCATAAAAATGATAAAATGTGGGCATTTGTTTATTCTGGGAGTTGAGAACCTGAGAGGGATTTTCTTCTCTGTACTTTTTTGTGTCTTATACATTTTTCTTAAGAAATGCAGGAGGGAAAGAGACAGCAGGGAGGTGAACAGAAGGCGGGGAGGGGTGGGGACAGAGGAGCGTGGGAGGCTCCTGGGCTTCCCTGGCCCTCCCGGAGCCAGGACTCACCGCGCCGCGGCCGGCGGCTCCGTGTGGTTCTCAGGTATTGATCAGAGATTTCGCTCTCTGGCCACAAGCTCCTGGGCGATGTCTGCAGCAGTAACTAGAACCATGAGACCGCCGCGGCCCAGCACACGCCAGGCAGGTGCACACGCAGCACAGTAGAGAGAGAACAGGTGGGCTCTGGAGTCCACTCAGACTTGCCGGGTGGCCTTGGGCAGGTCATGCGCCCTTTCTCACCCACACACTGGCCAGGAAAGTCTGGCTGACTCTAAGGACAATTCTGAGGCTTCTGGGTGTCTTCATTGCTGCATGCATCACTGCGAAGCTGAGGAGACCTCCTGCGAAGGGAGCATCTGCATGGGGTCTTGATGGATGTGTAGAAGTCTACAGGATGCAGGCAAGAGGGGCGCCCCCGTCTGAAGGAACAGCACAGACAAAGGTACCGAGGTCTGAAGGGCCCGGCGAGCTGGGGAGGTTGCAGACAAGCCCGGCCGGACTCACCCTGGTCAAAATGTTCACCACCGTCCACCCGGGGCCCTGGCATCTGCAGCCTCCAGAGAGAAGGAACTCAGCACTGCCAGGAGACCTCACTCAGGGCTGCTCCTGTGACCCCTGTTTTTGACCATCGCCCCTGTCCCAAAGAGGCGGGGGGCCGCTTGGGAGGGTGTGACCCCTCCCGATCCCTGCATGGGTATCACTTTGGGTTCCGATGGGGGAAAATAAAAAAGCAATCTACTTCACGGAGATATACGGCCTCTGCCAGCGCCTGCAGCCCCACGCCACTCAGTCCTCCATTACCGTTCTGGGCCAAATCAATATCAAGACAACCCAAGTCTAGACGCATAAATGTCAAACTATTTAACAAGAAGCAGTTAGTGCAGAAAAAACACTTAAATGGCAATTGAGGGGGTCTGATGAGCCTTAAAGTAGCTTAGGAGGATTTATGGAAGATAAAAACAGTTTAACTAAGCCTGGAGCCGAGCCCCCGGCGGCCCAGCGTGGAGGCCAGGGGCCTTTATCTTCCTGTCGGGCTGCTGAGCAGCTGTGTGTTCGCAGGAACAGGAGGCTCTGTGCTCCTGCCTCGTTTCTGCCTCGGCCCAGGCTTCGGGCTGTGTTCTTATTAACGATGACATAAGGTGGTGCCGGCTGCAGTGACAGAGCCACAGCGGAGCTTTACAGTCATCGTGCACCTTCCACCCACTATCGGTTTAAATATGACAGTGGCTGTGAGGTATTGAGTAGCCATCATGTCCCAGGCACACACATTAGCTCAGGTGGTCCTCCCATCCGGCCAGCGCAGGGGATGTTCACCTCCGTGTTAAAGAAGAGGAAGTGGGGACTCCGAGCTGGTGCTGAAGGTCACACAGGGTCTGCACCCAAATCCCTCCAACCCACGGGTCGTGTCGCCATGCCCAGACGAGGCCCAGTGCTACGAGCCTGCCCGCTTCCACTGGCACAGGTGGTCCAATGGGGGGGCCCCGGCTGTCCCCAGAGAGGGAGGGGGTGGCCTCCCTCAAGGACCCGTCTCAAGTGCCCTAAACTGCCCACTTGCTGTTTACTGGGATCGATGGACACTCCTTCATTGTTGGTAATGACTTCAGGCCCATCCAGTTACTGCCCCACTTAACAAGGGTCCATAAATCACCTTAAGTATGACAAGGCTGGAATCTGAAAATGACTCAGGCCTCCATGGGCTGCAGGGCCAGCCCTCCTCCCACCTGCTTCCACGGTGGATCAGTGCTTTCCGACAGGACCCCCTCGCTGCAAGCCATATGTATAGTCTCCAGGATACATCAGAGAACTCCAAGGTTACAGCTCAGAGTCTTGTTCAAAGGAGCTAGGGCAAAGGCGGCCGTTCTTCACACAGCTCAGCAAAGGCCTCCTACCATGACCTGCTCGCTGCGTCTTCTAGAGGTGGGCACGACCATGAGTCACTGCTAATTGCTGACACAGTCGGGGGTTAGAATCCCAGCTGCAGCCTACAGCACACGGCCACCCTTGCAGGTTTGTTGTGGCCCTGCCTGTCCCCCCAGTGGCCTGGGACGCGCTCTGGAGTAGGCGCAGCACCTGGCACAGTGCCTGGCATACAGTAGGTGCTCAACAAGTGCTTTCTGTTGAATGAGTAAAGGGGTTTTTCTTTCCTGGAAATCAAAAGACCCCTTCCTGGCAATGTAACAATCTAGATGTCTGGAGAAAACGTCCCATTTCAGAACTTAAGATGTTGGATGTGATAAATATGCATTGTACACATATTTTATACGTTTTGTGTGAAATCTTTCAAGATGGATATCTGAGCTAGCAGAAAAGGAAGAGAGAGTCTCAATGGCTGGAAGTGATGAGAGTCAGAATCCTGGGAATCAAGTGAGTGCCGGAGGCAGGGCTCGCTGGGACCCCACCAGTGCCTGGGGTCCTACAGCCATACCTCAAGGAGCTGTGCAGTTAGGAGGAAGCAACGACAGGGCCCAAGCAGCCTATAGCGTGGGACAGGGACCCCACATGGGCCAGGACCTGTAATGGGACAACGAGAAAGACATCCATGTCACAGAGGGAGATGGAGCAGAGGAGGACAAACACGTCCACTGAGACTTCGTCTCCACATGGTGAACCCCACGAGGGCTGAAATCATGCACTTGTGTGCCAGCACCCCCTGAAGCTCCAAAACAGTGAGGGAGAAGGCTGGGCTTAAAGGCGTCCAAGGATACGGGTGACCCCAGGCATCGGACAGGAGCAAAGCGCTTCCTCCCAGGGCACACATTTAAACCCAGACCTTCAACGATTTCTGCACAGTAACTTACGATTCACACGAAATTACAATTAAACATTAACACCAGAGCAAAAGTCACAACATGTAAGATCTGCAGCATTAGACTCGTGAGGACTGCAACAGCGAGACCATCGTATAAAGAGTGCATGTGGTTATGTGCTTAGAGAATCAAAAGGTGAGGTCGAAAGTCTGGCCAGAGGGAAGGAACGATCAAAGTGGACCAGTCTGATTTGAACAAACCAAAATAAAATTCTAGAAGTGAAAAATGTAAAAGTTGAATTTAGAGAGACAATTTACCAGTAGAGTCAATAGAGCTACACAGAGAGCTAGTGAGAGCTGGAAGAGATGGGATGAAATCACCCAGGATGTAACACGCGAGAGTGACACGGAAAATGTGGGAGAGAAGTCAAGAAACACAGAGAAAAGCTGGAGTCTCCAATACACATCAAAGTGAAATAGTTAGGCAAGGGTAAAGTGCCAAATTAAAAGGTAAAGATCAGGGCCAGCCCCGTGGCTCACTCGGGAGAGTGCGGCGCTGGGAGCGCCGAGGCCGCGGGTTCGGATCCTATATAGGGATGGCCGGTGTGCTCACTGGCTGAGCGCGGTGCAGGCGACACCGAGCCAAGGGTTATGATCCCCTTACCGGTCATGAAAAAATAAATAAATAAAATAAAGATCAGGTGGGATTAAAAAGTATGTGTGCTGTTAATGAAAGATGCACTTACAAGGACAGGGGGATGAAAAGAAAATAATTTTTAAAAGTCTCTAGGAAACTATTAGTCAAAACAGCTGATACAGTAATATCAACTAAATAGACTCATGGTAAAAGTACTACTACAGGTTAAAACAGTCACTAAACTTAAATAAAAATTTCAATTTGACTGTAATTCTAAACTTGCTTACAACTAATAAAATTACAAATTATATAAAGCAAACTTCGTCAGACTACAAGAAGAACTACAAAGAAAATTGGAAAAATCCTATGGAGGGATATTTTAAAACACATTTTGTAGTGCCTGATGAAGTAAGGAGACAAAAAAATTATAATAGTGTAGAGTATTTTTACAACACAATTAACACTCAATCTAATAAACAGGTATAGAAAGATGTATCCAACAACTGGAGAATTTACACACTTCTCAAATGCCCATGGAACGTGTTATTAAAAAATAATAACGGGCCATAAATAAAGCAAGTCTCAACAAATTTCAAAGAATGTTTGTCAAAGTGACCACATTCTCTGACCACAATACAAATAAGTTAACATCAATAAAGCATCATACATCGGGAAACTTTAAAATGCACTTATAATGAGCTTGTAAGTCAAATGAGATATCATGATGAAAATTAGGGAATACTAGAAAAGGAAGATAACAGAAGTCCTACACATCAAAACTTGCGGGAGCAGCTACAACAGGACTGAGAAAAAATACTTATAAGCTTAAATCCTTATATTGGAAAGTAAAACAGCTTAAAATTAATTAATTGAGTAAACCCAAAGTAAATGTCATGAAAATAAGAATAGAAATAAAAGGATATCACGAGCAACTCTATAACACAAAATAAGAAAATATAAGTAGGCTCACCAGATTTCCAGAAAAATATAAAATGCCAACGCTGACTTTAGAAGTAGAAAAAAATTAACAGAAAAAACAGAAAACGTTTAAGCATTAAAGGCACAGAACTCATAATTTAAAATCTTTTCAGAAAGAAAACAAGCCCCACTGTCTTACAGGTAACTACAACCAAACATTTAAAAAATAAATAACTGCTATCTTTCACAAATGCTTTGAGAGATTAGAAAAATAGAAAATATATTCCAGCTCATTTTTAATATAAAAATTACGTCAATTAAGGCAACCTCACTCATGAAAATAGATGGAAAAAGCCAACAAAAATACAAGCAAACCAAATTATACAGTGCGTGAAAGTCATGATCAATAAGTCAGTAGGTCTGGGGTATGGCAATAAATAAAAATAAAAATAACATCTTGATTAACTGGAGTTATTCCAAGAATGCAATACTGTAACAACTTTAGAAATATTGTTAACATAATTCACCACATACACAGATAAAAGGAGGAAAACTGTATGATCCTCTTAATAGCTATTGAAAAAAATTATTAAAAGTAAAGGTGAAAATTCACTTGTTTTTTAAAAACTTACTATATTAGGACCAAGGGTCAGAACAGAACTTCTACAACCTGACAGAATATCTACAAAACAAAAACAAAGCAAAGAAACTCTCCTGCAAACATCACACTCAATGATGAAGCAATAAAAAAACACTTTGAAATCAGATATGAAACAGGCTCCCCATCATCACAACTTCTGCTCACCTGATACTGGAGATACTGGCCAGGTCAATAAGACAAGAAAAAGAAACAAGCAGAATAACAACTGCAAAGGCAGAAATAGAACTCTCATCACTTTCTTCTGATATGGTTTTCTACATAGTAAACCAAAAACAATCTAAGAGAATCTATTAGGATTGATGGTAGAATCTAGCAGTTTCTAGAAATAATATTAATAAAGTCAATTGCATTTATATTCCAACCATAGTTTTAAAATATATTTAAAATATTATTTATATAGTGACAAAAATGAGGCCATCCAGGAATACATCTAGCAAAAGATGTGCAGGATTATTAGGTGCAAAAATACAAAAAAATAAATACTACTGGAAGATAGTAGTTAAGACCTAATAAAGAGGAAGATTATGTTTACAGATAAGAAGACTCAGTATCACAAAGAGATCAATTATTCCCTCATTAATCTCTAAATTCAATATAATTCCAATCAAATCCCCAACAGATTTCTTTTTAATAAAACTTGCTAAGCTAACTCTAAGATGTAAATGGAACAGCAAAGGGCCATGATTAGCCAAGATACTTATGAAGAAGCGAGGGTGGGAGGAATGCACCTTACTAGACAACAAGAGCTAAGAAGAAGCTGTCGTAATCACAGCAGTGTGATGTTGGCGTGTGGACAGAGGATAGAAGTTTAAACGGGATGTTGAGAGACAGACCTGTGTGTGTGTGGAAACGGCTTACGAGGTTGCACTGGTAAAATTTGTTTTTTTTTTTGTCTTTTTTTTTTTTTTCCGTGTCTGGCAACGGATTGCAACCCTCAGTGTCGCCCCGGTACCAGACCGGGACCGGCAACGGGATCGCAACCCTCGGCGTTGCTCCCGCGCCTCGCTCAGCCAGTGAGCGGGAACTGGTCTGTATGTGGGATCCGAACCCTCGGTGGGAGCGCCACCGCGCTTCCCAAGCGGCGTACTGTAGCAGTGCACCACCGGGCCGGCCCTGCACTGGTAAATTGATAGAACTACTTCCCAGCCCTACCCAGACCTACTGACTCGGAAACTCTGGAGGGGCCCAGCAGTCTGGGTTTTAACCAGACTTCCGGTCATTCTGCAGCACACTCAGGCTTAGCACCTGTCCTGGAGAAACTTGCACACCTGCTCCCCAGAGACATGTGCACCCCGAGGAGCCGTCGAGCCCAGAGCCACTCACTCACCTTGCTTTCTGCCCCTCCCTGGTTGCTCCTTCCTGGACTCCTTTGCCAGCTGCTCCTCCTGTACGAAATCTCTAGGTGTTGGGGCATGTGGCACTTGCTACCTTGCAGTGCTGAGATGCATCCACAAACACAGGCAAAAATTCCCTGCCTTCCATAGAGCTTACAGTTGAGTAGATGAACACAAGCAGCAGCCTGAATCACGTGGTAGAAGTTTCGAGTGTCAGTGGGGAGGGGTTACAGCGAAGTGAAGAAGCTCAGGCGGGTGGAGGTGGGGCTGCAGCTTGTAACAGGGTGGCCAGGGCAGGCCGCCTGAGAAGGACGTCTGAGCACAGACTTGAGGGAGGTGGGGGTGAGCTGTGCAGGCGGCTGGGGAAGAGCGTCCTGAGTGGAGAGGGCAGGCGGTGCAAAGGCCCTGGGTGAGCCGAGCCTGGAAGTCAGAGCAGCTGGTGCCGAGTGAGGGACAGGGAATGAAGGCGTCTAGATGGAGACACTCTTTTAAGGCATGGAGGGGACTCTGGCTTTCCCTCGGAGTGCGATGACAATCGCTGGGATGGTGGAGCAGAGAAGTGAGGTGGGAGAGGATCCTGCAGCTGCTCTAAGGTCAGTGGTCGAGCAGGGAGACTTTGGGGGTGGTGACCCGGCTGAGAGACGATGGTGGCTCAGCCAGGGAGAGTGGGGGAAGGTGAGGCATGGCCAGATTCCGGTGCAGAGTGAAGGCAGAGCCGGCAGGACCGATGGGCACTTGGAGGTGGTGGAATGGGAAGACAAGACAGACTTCGTGGATGCCTCTGGGACTCATGTCCTGACCAGCCGGGAGGAAGGAGGAGGGTGGCAGGTGCGACAGGAGGGGGCCAGGAGCTCAGGGTGAGCGATGTCAGCTGGGTGACCATGTGGAGACCCTGGTGGGCCGTGGGCCTGGGGGTCTGGAGTGCAGAGGAAGGACAGGCTGGAAGTGTTACTGGGAGATCCTGGTGAGGGGTGGATGGGGCCACCCAGAGATGCTCATGGCACAGAAGAGGAGCAGGGACGGCGCGCGACATGCTCTGGTGCTGGGAGGCCAGGAGAAGAGGCAGAGCCAGCGGAGGAGGAGGAGTGGGAGCCCCGGATGCTGCTGCGTGAGAAAGTGTCACTTGCAGGGGGACGGTGCGAGTGTGTCGGTATGGTCGAGGCAACGTCACGTGAACACGGAGGGCAGCACAGGTTGCGACTTGGAGGCAATGGGGGCTTGTCCAGGGCAGTTTTGGGGGGTGTGCGGGGGGAGAGAGATCAGCGGCAGTGAGCTCAGGCGCCTGCTTTGACACGATGGCTGTAGAGAAGAGAGAAATGAAGCGGGGCAGGGTGGCAGTGGGGGAGGGGCTGCCGAGGTGGGGAGGAGGAGGCTGGGCTCACAGCGGCGGTGCCACCTGGGCTGGTGGCTGCAGCTGGCTGTGTGGGAGTGGCCTGCCAGCCTGCATGGAGCCGGCAGTGCCAGGCGTGGACGTTGCTGCTTCGTGCCCGAGGACCCAGCTCCTGTGTGGTTCCCTCACTGTCCTGCCATCAGACCGCCCCACTCCACACAAATTTCAGCCCCCTCCCAAAGTCTGCCCACTGACCTGCTGTGAGACATGGGACAGCTCTCCAGCCTTGCAGCCACACTACCGTCCCCTCCAGCCCCAGCCCAGCTCCCACCCTCCAGGGCTTCCCAGAGTTCTGGGGCAAAGAGCATTTGGGAACGTGGCTGGGGCCTGCGTGTGCAGAACCCCCTCACTCTGCTCGCCAGTCACCCGGGCCCCACCTCGCTCCCCAGCCTCCTGCCTGTGCTTGCTCTCCCCTCTGCCTGGGATGCCCTTCCCTCTCACTTCACCTGGTGAATTCCCTGTTCAGACCCCTGCTAGCCACTCCCCAAGCTCTGTGACTGGGGAAGCTTTGATTCTGGGATACCCCCCAGCTCCTGTGGGCAGCACCCTCTCTGTCTTTTTCCTTGCTGGTGGCAGAGACGGTCACAGTGCCTGACCCTCGCAGCTCACTCTTTGTTGAAGAATTGGATGGATGGTTAGATAGATGGATTTGTGTGAAGGTAGGTCCCTGGGAGCAGAGCCTGAGACAAGGATTGTGTGCAAGTGGTTGATTGATGGCAGACTGGGGATGGGGACATGATGCTGTGCTCCTTGAGGCTGGGGCCTGGGCCTGGTCTCAGCAGCAGCCAGTCATTGGCTACGGAACCCCCAGAGAGGAAGGGTGGGCCCAGCCTAGGCATCTCTGGGCCAAATGACACAGGCTGGTTGGGGGCAGTGGTTCAGAGCAGGGGATGGCTTCAAGCACTAGGAGGCAGCATTCCCAGCATGGGGCTGGGGCTGGGGGCAGGATGCAGTAGTGGGTACCACCAGCTAAAGGGGATCTGGAGGGACAGCTCAGTGGGGTCCCTGCAGCAGCAGTGTCAGGATCACCAGTGCACGTGTTGAAAATGCACGTTCTCTAGCTGTAGCCTAGACCAGTGGAGTCAGAGCCCTCCCCATGACACTCCTCAGCCCCTGCCATTCACAGATGAGGAGCAGAGGCAGGGAGTCTGCAGGCAGCAAGCTGCTTGCCCCAGGAACCTGCCGGCTCTGCTGAGACCTATCCCAGATGCGTCGGATTCCTGTGGTCCCTGCAGCAAATGGCCGTAGACCGGGGGCTTCACACAACAGAAATGGATCCTCTCACAGTTTGAGATGCCGGAGGTCCAAGGCATCCGCAGGGCTGTGCTCTCTTTGGAGGCTCTGGGGAGGGTCTTTCCCGCCTCTTCCAGCTCCTGGTGGCTCCAGGCCTTCCTCGGCTTGTGACCGCACCACTCCAGTCTCTGCCTCCGTCTTCACACGGCCTTCTCTGTGCATCTGTGTCTCCTGTCATCTTATAATGACACCAGTCACTGAATTTAGAGCCCACCTGGTTAATTCAGGGTGCTCTCATCTCTAGATCCCTACCTTAATTACATCTGCAAAGACTCTGTTTGCAAATAAGTCCACATTTCGAGGTTCTGGTTGGACATGGATTCAACCCACTACACGAGCTCTCTTCTCACCAAGGTGTTCATCTTGTTCACATTTGTCTGGGGCAGCCCACCCTCTGCGCTGTGAGCCCCACGGGCCACGCTGTCTCTGACTCATGGCGGGATCCCTGACACCATTGCGGGGCCTGCATGTGGCAGGTGCTTATTAAAGAGAGATTGTGAGGCGTCTGGGAAAAGTGCAGGCTTTGGAGTCAAATGGGCTTGAACCTCAGCTCAGCCACGTCCAGCTGTGTCCCAGGGGAGTTATTTCACCTCCCTGAGCCTCAGCTGGTGCATCTGTAAAATGGCAGCATCAGCATCTGCTCCCAGGGTTTGTGCTGAGTATGAAAATGACATAAGTCACCAGGCGCGTGGTGCCCGCCCCAGATGACAACAGCCACTCTCGTTTCCTGACTGGTCCAGCAGGGAAGTGGGGAATCTTGGGATGCGGGGGGGCAAGCAGGAAGGGACTTGCACTTCAAGCGGTCCTCGCGCTGATGGGCGGATGGGCCGCCTCCGAGGCTCCTGAACCCCGGGTCAGCCATGCCCCACCACACCCCTGCCAGGAAAGGAGGCGCTTCCCTGGGGAGGGGGTGGGACCGCCAGCGAGCTTGTGTAAAAGAACGCTTTGCCCAGCGTTCCAGGAACAACCTGTCAGCGATTGATCGTGAGGTGACCCTGAACAACGGGCCGGCTGGTTCCACCCGCTCTGCCCGGACCACTTGCCCTGCCCCCACGCTGCGCTGTTCTGGTTACTGGCAGTGCCTTTCTCATCAGAAAGAAGACATGCACCTAAATTTAGAAGCTTTTCTGGGAAGAGAGGACGCAGTGTGACAGTCAGGGCACGATGGAGGGAAGACCCAGGCCCACACCTCCTCTGCCACACCGCAGACACTCAGAGAGGCCGGCCGCAGGCCATGGGGATGAGCTCACCGGGGGCGGGAGGACGGAGCCCCCCTTCCTCTGCCGGGCTCTCCGGGGCAAGAGGAGAGAGGCCGTGGTGTGTGGCGCCGTGTGGGCGATGCAGGCCCGCTCGGGTCCCCGGCGGTGACAAGGTGAAGCAGGGGTGATTGTGCCTGTCTCGTAACTGAACAACCCCAGCTAAGAGCGCGTGGGGCTGTGCCTGAGGCCACACGGCGGGGCAGGCCCTCACTCGGCCTCAACGCGCAGCCCTTCCCTCCCTGCAACACAGAAAGGTCATTTCTCCCGTAGACCACCTCAGGGGCCAGGGCCAGGCTCCCGGTCCACAGCCAGCCTTGGGTCCTCAGGCCACCTCTGGAGGCGGGTGGTCAGAGGAAGAGCGCGGGAGGCCCGGGCAGGTGCAGCTCGGGAGCCCCGGCTTCCCAGGCTCCCCAGTGGAGCTTTGACTCCCACAGACATGGTGCAGCCTTCTCAGGGCCAGCTCTGAAATCGAGCCTCCTGACCCCGGGACCAGAGTCCTTCTCGTTGTGGAGGAGCCGCTGCCTGGGGCTGGGGCTGGTCCTGCTGTCCCTGTCCTCAGTTACCACGTCAGTGAAAGGACTTCGACGTCCCTCTCTGCACTGCTGCTCTTGGGCCCATCACATGCCTCAGCTCCATTTTCCCTCCCACCTCCAGTGCGTGGGCGTCGGAACATCTCAGCTGAGTCCCACCTCCTCCCAGAAAAGGAGTGTGACTGTCTGACACGTGCTGGGGCCGAGTCGGTGTGGCCCTGCGAGAACCAGGAAGGGGTCCCTGTCTGAGTCCTTACGATGCGTGGTGTCACAGGGGGCTGATGGGCGCGGTCACGGGGAGCTGTCCCCGGTGCTGAGCCCAGGCTGCTCCTCAGCAAACAGGGCTCCCCTCCCCAAAGTTGATCCAGCCTCGTCCTGATTGGCCCTTTAGGCCTTTCCAGGTCTCTTGCCAGATCCAGTTCACGTTCACAACAGCCTCCTTCACGTGTCCGACACGTATTCACCTACGTTCATGGTTGGCAGCCACTGTGTTAGTGAGTGTAGAAAATGAGAAAGTCAGCCAGGCACGCGGTTCCACCTTCACGGAGTTCGCAGTCACGTGGGGGCCATGGGTGGGCGTGTAAACAGATGTCACATAGAGGAACAGGCCCAGAGTTGTGAGGGAGGCACAGAGGGAAGGGGCCAGCCTGTCATTCAAAAACGGCTGCCAGGCACCTGCTCTGCACAGGCTAGTTCTATCCACAGAGCCACTGAATAGCTGTGCACCGGCTGTACTGGTGGTTACTTGTGTATTTTTTAAACATTGAATGTCAGTGTCCACACTCAGGCCAAAGGCCCATTTCCACCGACAGCTCTGTGCTGATCTTGACCAGACTCCCTGAGCCTCAGTTTCCTTAAATGGTACTTGCCCTGGTTACTTCGGAGGATTGTAGAAAGATCAAACTTGGTCATACAGAAGAAGCACGTGGCAAACAGTAGAGTCCTACATAAGGGTTGATGATAGTTCTGAGTCAGAAGTAAAATCAGGCACATCCAACAATTCCAACAAAATGTGCTGAACATGTGCGATGGTGTAACGGTTCTTCCTCCACCTCACCCAGGCTTTCACCCGGCCCCATCCATGACCTCTTGGCCAATTATGCCCTTCATAAGCCAATCAAGCCCTTCCCATCTGTGATTCTGGGAAGACAGCACGTGCCTCCAGAGGTGCCGTGCAACCCACGATGGAGACCACCATGTCCTGAGAGCACCTGCCCTCACAGCCCCAGGCTGGGCTCCCCTCTCGGACTGTTGCCACAACCTCCTAACTCACCTGTTAGCTGCTTTCCTTGCTCCACAACAGCCCATTTTGCACAGTGTCCACGGAGTCCTTCACAGCATGAGTCAGATCATACTCCCACCGTGAGACATCCAGCGCTTCCGATGGTCTCTGAGCGAGCTGCCACGTCCCCACCCTGCTCGTCTGTGCGGTCTGCCCCTTGCTCTCGGCACTGCATTCATGTGGCCATCTGCTTCTGCTTCTGGGAGCTTACACTGCCTGTGACCTCGGTCTGGAACCTTCTTCTCCAGGTCATCCCCAATGCCACCTCCCGGTTGAGACCCTCCCTGCAGAGTGCTGCCCACCCCCATGCCCAGCAGATGCTCTCTTGCTTTGTTCCCAGGAGCTGCTGCATTTGAAATGCTCACTTTAGTCTCTTTCTTCCCTCTGCCCACTTGCCCGATGAGGTAGCAACAAGCTTCCCTCTGCTCTAGTGCCCCAAGGAAGGTCTTGAAATGTCATTTCCCATTAAAACAAACAAGAAGGGCCGGCCTGTGGCTCACTCAGGAGAGTGTGGTGCTGATAACACCAAGGCCCCGGGTCCATATCCCTATATAGGAGTGGTCGGTTAGCTCACTTGGGAGAGCCTGGTGCTGACAATACCAAGTCAGGGGTTAAGATCCCCTTACCGGTCATCTTTAAAAAACAAACAAACAAACAAACAAACAAGAGGCCCTCAAGGAAACAGCTGATTCCAAATCTGGGGCAGGACATGGACAGCCTGAGCCTGGGTCAGCTTGTCAATTCCCTTGGCAGGGAAGGTACCAAAACCATGAATGAAGGTCACGTCAGAAAGACCTTACACACCGTTAGGGTGGCTACCGTAAAAGACAGAAAAACCCAGAAAATAACAAGTGAGGCTGGTGAGGAGGTGGAGAAACTGGAAGCTTGTGCACGGCTGGTGGAACAGTATAGCAGCTCCTCAAAAATTAAACACAGAACCACCATGTGATCCAGCAATTCCACTTCTGGGCACACACCCCAAAGAATGGAAAGCAGACTCAAGCAGATCCTTGTATACCCAGGTTTATAGCAGCATCACTCACAATGGCTGTAAGGTGAAGACAACCCAAATGTCTGTCCATGGATAAACAAATAACCAAACGCGGTCCATCCATACTGTGGAATATTTATTACTCAGCCTTAAAAAGGGAGAGATTCTGACACACGTGACTTCATGGATGAAACTTGAGGACATTATGTTAAGTGAAAGAAGCCGGTCGCAAAGGACAAATTCTTCAGGATTCCACTTATAGGAGATACATAGTCATCAAATTCATAGATACAGAAGACAGAAGCGTGGGTGCGGGGGGATGGGGGCGGGGTGGGGAGTGAGCGTTTAATGGGGACGGAGTTTCTGTTTGGGAAGATGGAAATGTTTTGGAGATGGTTGGTGGTGATGGCTGCACAATGACGTGAATGTGCTTAATGCCACTGAACTGTACAGTTGAAATGGTTAAGATGGTAAATTTTACATTACGTGTATTTTACTGCACACAAAAAACATATTGGGGGGAAAAAGACTCAGAAGCCCACATGACAAGGCCCCCACTGGCCAAGCACGGAAAATGTGAGCTTCCCTAAGGGTGATTTATGTAATGACTGCAGTGATCTGTGAAGCACTGAATATGTTTAAATTCATGAGTTTATAAAATGAAAACAAAAATCTGATTGGCCACCACTGGAGGCCACTGCTATAAACATTTGTGTGGACATGTGGCTTCATTTCTCACATGTAGGTAAACAAGAGTGGAATTGCTGGGGCACGTGGTACCTGTTTAACTGTATGAGAAACTGCCAAGCAAATTTCCAAAGAGCCTGGTTTTCCTGCAGTGCCTCCTGCAGGGTCTGAGAGTTCCAGTTGCTCCACGCCCTTGTCAACACTCCGTGTTACCAGCCTTCTTAATTTTGGCCATTCTTGTGGGAGTGTAGTGGCGTCTGAACGTGGCTTTAATTTGCATTCTCCTAAAGAAAAAAGTTCAGCTTCTTTCCATGTATTTGTTGGCTATTAAGATATGTTCTTAAGTATCTGTTCAAGTGTATGTTCAAAGTATCTGTTCAAGTGTATATTCAAAGTCTCTGTTTTCTTGCCCATTTTTCAGTTATCTTATTATTGATGTGTCAGAGTTTAAAAAAAATATGTTCTAGATACAAGTTCTTTACCAGATAAAAGTTTTGCAAATATTTTTTCCCAGTCTGTTGCTTGTCTTCTCGTTTTCTTTAAAAGCCTCTTTTGCAAAGCAAAGTTTAAAAATTTTATAGTGTCCAATTGATTGATTTTTTCTATTATAGTTTGTGCTTTTGTGTTCTGTTAAGAATTTGCCTGCCCCAAGCTTATTTATGTTTTCTTTGTTGTTTTCTTCTAGAAGCTTTCTAGTGTTAGCTCTTTCGTTTAGCTCCATGGTTCATTACGAATTAATGGTGTAAGAAGCACGCTAAGGTTGGGGGGATCGATGGGTACCGTACTGAAGGGGGCTGTGTGATTCCTGTGAGCTCCTAATGGCATTTGGGGAGATGAGGAGGTACCAGAGCTTTTGGTAATAGGGATGTCTAGAATTCTCCCACACGGGATTTGACCATCTGCTGATAATTTTCTTGTCTGCCAGCAAGACAGAAAGGAGGACAGGAATGACTTCTCCGTTCCGTCATGCAGGTAAAGAGGCCGAAGCACAGAGATGTCCAGACACCTGCCCACAGGCACACAGCTGGTGAGGGCAGAGCTGTGATTCCCACCCAAGTCTCAGCTTTTCTGCCCACTGTGTATTCCTTTACGTTTTCATTCAACAAACACTGAGGCTGGCACATAGGCCGTTGCGGGGATGGGCACAGAGCACCTGGACGACTTGGGTTCACAGCAGGTACTTGGTCTCCACCAGAGCAGCGAGCAGAGTCACTTCAGGGCTCTCCGCTTACCCCTCTAAGATGGCGTTGTCAAGGGACAACTGTGTCATCGAGGCACAATGGGATCAGTTGGCACACTTAAAACAGGATAACTAGAGGACGGCATACTTAGAAAGGTGCGGGGGTAGAGGACGCAGGGACGGGCTTAGTGCTGGGGTTAGTAGCAGTTGAGCTGTCACCACTTTTAGCCCTGATGGGACGAGGGGAGGGAAGAGTTATGGCAGTGAGAGAGAGAGAGAGGGACAGAGACTGAGACAGAGAGGGAACAGCCTTCAGTTAGGGGACACTCCAGCCCAAGCCAGCCTCGTAGGGAAGAGCCAGGGCATTGAGGACACTGACCTCCATCTTCTCCCCCTCCCTCCACCCCCCGTCCCTATTGGCCAAACCTGACTGGAAGGTGCAGGCTGCAGAATCCAGTGCTGCAGACCCCAACGGGCAGTCCCCCGGGGCACACAGCAGAGTGAGGGCGGACAGAAGGGGGATGCGGAGGAGCAAACAGGAGCAAAGGCGTAGGTCGAGGACAACTCAAGCCTCCCTCATACTAAATGACCTGCAAGTCACTCCCTGACTACCAGACCTATAAATAGAAAAGTTGTGCGTGCGCGTGCGTGTGCATGCGTGTGTGAGTCTGTGCGCACGTGTGTGCATGCGTGTGTGCGTGCGTGCGCATGTGCGTGTGGGTGCGCGTGCGCATGTGGGCGTGTGTGTGCGTGTGTGTGCGCATGCGTGTGCGTGCATGCGTGTGCGTGCGCACGTGCACACGTGTGCGTGTATGCACACATGTGTGTGCGTGTGTGTGCGCATGTGTGTGCGTGTGCGTGCGTATGTGTGTGCGCGTATGTGTGCATGTGTGTGCGTGCGTGTGTGCATGTGTGTGTGCGTGCGTGTGCGCATGCGGGCACGCGTGTGCGTGTGCGTGCGTGTGTGTATGTGTGTGTGCGTGTATGCGCGCATGTGTTTGTGTGCGTGTGTGCGCGTGTGTGTGCGTGTGCGCGCGCCTGTGTGTGTGCGTGTGTGTGTGTGTGTGTTTGGCGCAGGGGGTTGAGAATGAAACGATTCCTGCAGTGGAAAGCAGCCTGTCCCGGAGGTGTGTGAGCAGAGTTAGGGGGATAACTTGGGGTTAGGAAAGGCTGGAATGGGTGGTGTGGTCCTTCCAGAAAGGCCCCGTGTGACAGTGGACAGTGCCCAGCTTCACGTCAGAGAGGACTGAGTCTCCCAGCTGCAGGATACGGGGCCAAAGACGTCCCTGCGTGGAGCTGCCCTTGCTGCCTCTGCTGTAAAGGCAAAGTTGCCTTCCCTCGTGGGTAACTGGAGGGACTGAGCTGAGTCTGATGACGCAGGTGCCTGATGGTCGCTAAGCAACACCCTCAACCTCGGAGATTCCCTAAGTGAGACGGAAAGCCCCGGGGCTCTGGGGGAGGCGTTGGGTGAAGCTGCTTCGCATTTGAGAAACGTCACCCCCAGCCCTGGTGGGAGGGGCTCTCCAGCCACACTTTTGAGAGTTTGGGGGCCCAGACATTTGAAAAACATTTCAAGACATCTAAAGAGCTACAAAGGCACGTGGCTTCGTTTAGGCCCTGACCCGGGCGTCTTTCTTGTGGGATTCGGCCGCGTTCTCTCCCGGAGCCCGAGGAGCCAGGAAGGAAAACGAAAAACAAAGTTTTAAAGACTCATCTCAGCTTCTTTCCTTCCTCGCTGCCTCTCCTTCCCTTTCAAGTCGACAGAAGAGAGCTCGGCCCCTCCCAGCTCTCGTGCAAATGTGAAATGGAGCGTTTTTGCCGTCTCAGGCCCCACATTTGATTCCGATTTGCGCCTGGAGCGTGATGACAAGCTCCCTCAGCCGATAATGGACGAGGACGGCTGGGGAGGGCGAGGCCGAGGCCCGGCCATTCATCTTGCGGCCAGAGCCATCACAAACCGGTCAGTGGCATTTGCTCGGTCCCAGCCCCAGCAGGGGCAGGAGCCGCAAGCCAAGCACAAGCCATGCTGCCCTGCAAGGACGCTGGGCGCCCAAGCAAGGATGACCACACCCTGAGGTCAGGTTGCCGCTGGGGTGCAGGTGAGTTCTCCAGGCTGGGACACCGTGGCAGTGGACATGATGGGCATTTAGATGGGCTGACAGGAGGGAGGGGAGGGGACCAGAGCATCTCTGACCATGTGTGCTGGGTAGGCAGGGCCAGGGGTCTGGCGTGGCCTGTACATGGCAGGCTTGGCAGTGTCGTCGGGGACAGGGCAATTCTCGGAGTCTGCAGACTGTACGTGGACACCCATCCTCTTCCACGCCCTGCCATGTGACCTGCTAGTGCACTTCTGTGCCAGATCTGGTGGGCCCCATGACTCTTGCAAATGAGGCAAAGTGACACGGTGCTGGTTCAGAGTCTTACATTCGGCACCTCATGAGTTTTATGCACTCTCCAGCTCCCCTGCCCTCCCTGTGAGCATGTGGCAGGCCAGCCTGCTGACAGTGAGAGCCACACAGCACAGGGCCAAGTGCCCCAGTTGTCTCAACAGCAGCCCCCAAGGCCAGCAGAGCCCTGGTTGACTCCAGCTGACCAGAGACAGGTGAGTGATGAATGGTTATTGTGGTATCCCACTGAGTTTGGGGTGCCTTGTCATGCAGCAGGAGCTAACTGAT
The DNA here is from genome assembly GCF_000696425.1 of Galeopterus variegatus. NCBI lineage: Eukaryota > Metazoa > Chordata > Mammalia > Dermoptera > Cynocephalidae > Galeopterus > Galeopterus variegatus. The sequence continues at coordinate 323,989 of NW_007726187.1, read as the reverse complement.
GCAGGGACCTGTCATGGGCATGGGCACCTGGTGACCCACCGCATTCTCCTCTGTTCCCTTTTTGCGATTCCCACCAGACTGAGGATTCTCTTTGGGTACCCCCAGGGGCCTGGACTCTACCAGCACCTGTCTCTAACCTGCCCCAACCACGGGAGGATGTGAAGCCACAGGGAGAAGCAGTGTCAGGTAGCCAAGAAAGTGCTGGCTTTGGAACTTGGGAAGTGACTTAGTCTCCTGATGTGTATATGTGGAGGTTAACTAGCACTTGCTTGCCACTACACTTGCTGAATACAGAGGCTGGGCATACAGTTGGCACAGGCCCCTTGCAGCCGTGCTGTGAGGGAGGTGGGAATGGCTGGGACCATCAGCCTGGGCCATTCCAGCCCCTTTGTGCCTGGCGCATTACCTGGGCTGGGCTGGATCTTTCTGCCCTCCAGGAGAGCGAGTAAGAGAGGCACTGCCAAGTGCAAATTTGATAACCAGACACCGTGCTGGGGCTTGCGGACAGCCCAGCCTGCCTTTGATCGTGGGCTGTCTGGGCCAGCCGCCCTCTAGCCGCTGAGGGTCTGTTTTCCATTTCAAGTTCGGCTGGGCCCTCCTTGATGGAAGATCAGTTTTCAGGCCCCAATAGACAGACCCATGGCAGGAAGGAAAGACACACCCTCCTCCCCTTCTCTGTGGTTGTTTCCCCAGCTCCCCTGGCTCCAGGAGCTAGAGGGGGCCCTGGGAAGCCCCTGAATGCTGGAAAATTTGCCATAGGATGGAGACAAATTTGCCCTGAGATGGGAGGAATTCCCTGGGTGGCTGTGCAGGGCCTCAGCCTGGTTGCTGTTGTCACCGGCAGCACAATGGTATGTAGAGGCCTTGGTTCTCAGTGTCTCCATTAGGCCTCTCAGAGGTATGGCAGAGCAGTAAACGGAGATCCCAAGGATGGACACTAACTTGGTGAAGGAGAGAGAGGGTCTTGACCTTGGGGGTTGCTCAGAGAATCTTTGTTCAATAAATCCATAGATGGATGGGTGGGTGGATGGACACATGGATGGATGGACACATGGATGGATGGATGGACACATGGATGGATGGGTGGATGGATGGGTGGATGGATGGATAGATGGATGGATGGATGGATGGATGGATGGATGGATGGATGGATGGATGGATGGTGAATGGATGGTGGATGGATGGATGGGTGGATGGATGGATGGATGGGTGGATGGATGGGTGGATGGATGGATAAATGGATGGATGGATGGATGGGTGGGTGGATGGACACATGGATGGATGGATGGGTGGATGGATGGACGCATGGATGGATGGATGGGTGGAAGGATGGACACATGGATGGATGGATGGACACATGGATGGATGGATGGATGGATGGATGGATGGATGGACACATGGGTGGATGGATGGATGGATGGATGGGTGGGTGGATGGATGGATGGATGGATGGATGGATGGATGGATGGATGGATGGATGGACACATGGGTGGATGGATGGATGGATGGATGGGTGGGTGGATAGACACATGGATGGATGGGTGGGTGGATTACACCTGCTTTGGCTCTAGAGAAGGGAGCCAAGATGTCCTCATCTACATAAGGAGAATAATAAGACTTGGCCTGCCCCACTCCTAGGGTTAAACAAGGTAATGATCTGAGAGTTACGTGGGATGAAAATGGTGTCACACACACAAAAATGGTAACTTGGAATCTTGTCTGAAACCTCTTTCTCTGTGTGTGGACTTGGGCAAGTCCTCAGGATGCTGGCTCAGTGGATGAGGGCTGTCACCTCCTAGGCTTACCTTCTGTCTACTCCATCACTGCCGTGGACTGGACTGTGTTCCCCACAAGTTCGTATGTTGAAGCCCTAACCACTTCCCGCCCCCACCATGTGATTGTATTCAGAGACAGAACCTTAGGAAGATAATTAGGTTTAGATGAGGTCTTGAGGGTGAGGTCCTCATGAGGGGATTAGTGTCATTATAGGAAGAGGAAGAGACATAGAGTTCTCTCTCTGCTATGTGAAGACATAGCGAGAAGGTGGCTGTCTGCACGCCCGGAAGAGGCCTTCATCAGGAACCAAACCAGCTGGCACCTTGATCATGGACTTCTAGCATCCAGAACTGGGAAAACAAATGTCTGTTGTTGAAGTCCTCAGTCTGTGGTGTTTTGTTATGACAGCCCGGGTGGACCAACACATCCCCAACAGCATCTGGCACACAATAGCACTCAAAAAAAAAAAAATGCACTCACTGATTGACACAATCCCTGCAAGCCCCAGTTTGTTCAGCCGCGAACTGGGGTGATGGCAGCCACCCCTCTCTGGAGGGCTGTTGTGAAGTCTGCTGCAAGAAGAGAGGGGCTGCCCGTGACCACTCTCCTGCAGCAGATCGTTCTCACCATCACCACTAAATGAAGGGCCAGTAGCAGTGTCCAACCTAATAATGGGAGTGAATTACAGGCATGTCTCGCTTCCTTCATGGGACTTCTGCAGGTGGCCAAGTGAGTGGTCGCAGGGTGGGCTCATCTACCCCATGCTGTTGTGGGGACCTGGTCCCTCTGATCCCAGTGCATCCACCATGTCTCTCCTTGTGGTCCCAGAATGGCTGCCCCTGTTCTCCTCACCTCTTTGTCACACTGTGATGACCAAACAGGAAGCAAGCATGATGGCCGCTGGGCAGAGGGACTTTCCCTTTCAGGAGAGTGAGTGTTTTTGGCTGTGAGAGCCACACAGTCACATCTCACCAGGCAGTCGTGGTAGACAAAGCCGCTATAGGCAGTGCGTGAATAAATGGGCGTGGTTGTGTTCTAATAAAACTTTATTTACAAGAACAGATGATGGGCAGGATTTGGCCCTCAGGCTGTAGTTTGCTAACCCCTGCCTTAGACCAAACATCACCCACCCTCAGGGCTGGCCAAACTGCAAACAGCGAATCTTTACAGAAGCATTTAATCTGGCCCTGCAGTCCTCCAGTCGCACAGCCAGCCAGCACCTCCCGGCCCCCCAGCAGAGGGCTTCCCAGGTCTGCATTCTGGGGAGCAGCGCAGCTGGATGTGGCCTGTGTAGGGTGTGGCATGGGGGGGGGTCCCTGAGGCCAAGCCTGCTGCACACATAGGAAAGAGCAGAAGTGACTCTTAGGGCCCAGCAGCAGAGGCCCAGGGGCATGCAGGCATTCTTGATGTCATCCACCAGTGTGACCATCAGGCTCACCGGGACGCTTGGTAAAGGCAAGGCACCCCTGCCCCTTCTCTGGGGGGCCTATTCCCGGGCCTCCCCTGAAGTCCAGGGATCTGTATTTCACACATCACCTCCGCGGTTCCAACGACAAGGCAAGTTTGGAACCCTGCTATGATACCGCTCATCTCCAAGGAGCCCTTTGAGACAGGCGATGACCTCTCTCTTTCACAGCTGGGGAGGCAGAGTGTGAGGCTGTGAAGGGTGCACTGGGTCTGAGAACCCACCCACGCCTGTCCACGATTGCTGCAGAGGAGGCTGCAGAGGAGTCAGCCACCCTGAGCCAGAACGAGTCTCGAGCACAGCATGTCACCCCACGGGAGCATCTAGACACACGTCAGCATTCTGGCCCTCAGACCCGGCAGTTCAGGAGACCACACATGTCAATGGGTTTGTTGTGTGTTTCTCATGATGCGTATCATGGTACTTTTTAATCATTTTACTTAGAGGTAATCGTAGACTCACATGCAGTGATAATGAATGATTCAGAGATCCGAGTTCCCCTAATGGTGACATCATGCATAACCAGAGGACACAATCAACTGCGAAGTTAACGTGTCCCCCCATGTTAGCATACAGGCCATGCTCTCCCCATGTCTCCAGTTTTACATGGCTTTGTGTGTGTGTGTGCGTGTTTGCACACGGTTCTGTGCAGTGTTGTCACGTGTGCGGATTCAAGCGGCCACCACCACAGTAAAGACACAGGGCACTGTTTTGGAAGCAGCCATCAGCAGTAACGTAAGTGTTCATCACAAGGGAGACTTGTTTAAAAGGTCACTGCACTAACCTTCCTCATCGCTTCTGCAGACTGGCCTTAGGTCCCCACCCTCTGCTGGACACAGTCCACCTGCCGCTTCATCTGTTTCTCGTGGAAACCTCTCGGGGTGGAGACTTGCACTCATTTTGTTGAGGAGGAAACTGAGGCTCAGAGGGGTGACACAGGGAGCCCAGGGCCATGGATGCTTGTGGTGGAGGAAGCACTTGAATAGGGCAGGGGAACGGCAGAGCCAGTCTCTTCTCAGGAGGAGGAGGCACACCTTTCCCCGCCAGGCACGTGTGAGGCGGGAGCCCATGGCCCCAGGGGTGTGGGGACGGGAGAGGCAAGTGAGACCCCTCAGTCTCCTCCTCTGGCTCCTTGTTGTGACTGTGCGTGTCTCTACCACACACGTGCACACACTCACACAAATGCAGGGAACAGAGCAACAAGAGAGAATAAACAAAGAAAATCGCGGGGGATTCTGCAGGAGGTTTTGTTTTCTTTCCACGTTTCTGCGTTTTCACAGCTGTTTTACGTGCTCTGCCCGTTCCATCCCGTCCTGGGGGCGCGTCCGGCCTGCATTCCTCCGCGCGGCCGCGGTGTGGCGCGCTCTCCACCGGGCGGGTCCGCTCATGGTCCCCCTCCTGTCCAGCGGAGGTTGTCAGGGAAGGTCACCGACGGGATGTTGTCTTCCCTTTCTTGTAGCACCTTCCCAGGCCTTACTTTCAACACACCCTGTGATTTCTGTAATTAAAAACCATGAACAATGGACAAGCCCCTTAATGAAGAGATGCGTCCAGATTTTCCCCGTCCAATAAGTACATGCATTTTCCTAAGCAGCAGCCTCAGGGACAGGGCGCAGTTCACTGGCGAGGTGCCAGGCCAGGAGCCAGAGGTTCAGTGTCCAAGCCCTCTCCCTTCCCGACCAGTGGGGTGGCGCCGGGCAAGTCCCTCCCAGCACCTGGAATGTGTGGCCGTCAGAGCTCTGGAGGCCTCCGGGGCCCTCTGTGAGGCGCTCTCGGACATGACGCCCCAGGAGGTGGGAGGGAGATCCTGGCGGCAGCCTCAGATCCTATGGAGCAGGGCCCAGCACATCCCCAGGACGATGGCGAGACCAAACCCAGACGACTGCACTGAAGGAGAAAATCCTCACGCTTTTTAGATGAAAATACTGACACCCAACCGTGAGGCCAGATGTGTGAGGGCAGAGACTGCGGGAGGCGGCTCGGGGCTGGATCCACCTAGTGCTCGAGTAATCAAGAGGAGTTTGATTTATGAGACTTGTTCCTCCCAAGGATGTTCACTGAGGACCTACTGTGTGCTGGGCCAGGGGCTGGTGCTGGGGTCAGGACCTTGTCCCCAAGGAGCTCACAGTCAAGGGCAGGGGTCAGTCGGACAGATGCATCCCTGGTTGCACCTCCACCGGCCAGCCCTGGAGTAGAGTAAAGCATAGGGGGTTGTCATGAGAGACCCTGCCCCACCCTTGGGAGGCAGGGAGGCCTCCTGGATGTGGGGTCCAAGCAAGGGGGGAGGAAGCAAGCAGACGGGGAAGAAGGACAGAGCATCTGCGAAGGCCGGGGGACCAGCCGAGGCTGGCGGGAGCAGGGTGCACGCGAGTGCGTGGGGCGCACAGGGTGGGCTGCTGGAGGGGCCAGAACGCGGAATGCCCTGTGCACCCTCCGTTCGTGGGTGCCGGATCTATCTTGACCAGATGTGCAGCTGTAGATTTAATCCTTAATCCCCCCGAGCCTCAGTTTGCTCATCTGTAAAATGGGGATGATGGTATGTCCCTCCAGGGCTGGCACCTGGAGGGAATGTAAAATATGAAATGCTGGCCATGGTGTCAGAGGAGGTGCCAGGAGAGATGAGCTGCCTCCCACCTCCCCTGCCCCAAAGAAGCTGTCTCATCTTTCCCAAAGGGGAGCAAGGTGATACCAACCACATGCCCTGGCAGTGCCCACTTTTTCTTTACTGAGTAGCTTGTTGTGTGAATGAGGCCTCCCCATGGCCCCTGAGGGGGATGGTTCCTCACCTGTCCTCTGCCCTGCCCACCCGTAATCACCCGAGTCACCAGCATAGGCCCCACAGCTGTACAGGATCCTGGGACCTGGGGCCAGTTGCCGGCTCTGCCCTCACTGGGGACACCTGAGCATCTGCACCCTGACCTTGTCCCTCTGCACTAAGAATCTGAGTTCTGGGCCCACTGGCTGCACAGGTGGAGCCGGGGTGGCATGGATAGGCCCCCAACCATGAAGCAGGACACCTGGGGACACCAGGCAAATAGTCCCCTCGTCAGATTGGGCCACAGGTGTCCACATCTGAAATGAAATTGTTGAAGGGACCATCTCTGTAATCCTGACTTGTTCTAGGTGTCGATGTCTGTGCTTAGGGTCGAATGACACAGAGAGAGAGAGAGAGACAGAGACAGAGAGAGAGAGACAGAGACTGAGAGAGACAGAGAGACAGAGAGAGAGACACAGAGAGAGAGAGAGAGAGAGAGAGAGGAGGAGCCCAGAAGTCAATGTTCTCATGCCCCTGATTGAGGATAGAAAGTGAATAAGCAGCAGGAAGACTGTGGATCGATACTCGCTGTGCGTGTGATGGAGCTGCATGGCTCCCAGAGCTCTGCTCAGTCTCTTCCTCCTCCATTCCGTAAGTGTTACTGAGCTCCTGCTAGGTGCCGGTCATGTTCCAGGCATGAGGCTGCTTTGGAGAACAGGGAGAGTCCCAGTGAGGGACAGACCATCAACAAAGCCTGCGACAGATATTGTAAACATGATAGGAAGGGACAGGACAACAGACAAAGAGCAGCAAGGGGTGGGGAGCTGGCGGGCCGAGCCATGGACTGGAGCAGGCGGTCAGGTGCACACGGAATGTAGACCACAAGTTGCCGAGGGAGGCACCTAGGGCAGAGTGTTGCAGGCAGAGCAGCTGGCAGTGCAAAGGCCCTGGGGTAGGGTGCGTGTTCCTGGGACATGCCAGGGCCAGTGGTGGGGGAGTGAGGGGCTGAGTGGTAAGATGGGGTCATGGGTAACTGGGGTCAATGTATGACTTTTGGCTCTTTCTCCCAGTGAAACAGAAACATGGCAGGGCTTTGAACAGAGGCAATATGGTCATCTGACATGTAGTGACCACATGAGATTGACAGGAGAAGGCTTCTGATCCTCATCTGCAGGGGCTGGGGCTCACAACTCCTGCATCTGGGGGAGCCTGGGTGGGTGGCCACTGAGGGCAATTGGGGGCAGTTGGAGGGATTCAGGGCTGGGAGGATGGGTCTAAGTAGCGACTCACTTCTCGGAACTCACACTTGCTACACGGGAAATGCTAGAAGGCTTTGAGCAGAAGAGGGACTGGGTGGGGTTGCATTTAGAACAGCCCTGTGATAGCACGGAGGAAGGATTGCCAGTCATAGGAAAGGTTCCATGGACACTTGAAAAGAATGGGAAGTCTGTCTTTGTTGATGGCAGAGTTGAGCAAGGGTCAATTAAGCCAAGTTTATCAGGTGGGCGTCCAGCTCGTTCACACGCTGATTGACGTGCCCCAGGCTTGTTGGACCAGGTTTTGGCAGAGCTGGATCCCAGACACCCGTGACAGTTGAAGCTGGTCTGCAGCTCCTTTTGGTAATAACAGTTTTTACTCTTTACATTTGGAGGCTATACTATCATGCACATGAATGAGTGTATTTCTGGTGGAGTAACTTTTTGGTCACTTATCTTTTGTAACAAAACTTGCCTTGAAGACTTCTGTCTGATACTGGTGTAGCTATAACAGCTTTTGGGGGTATACAAAAAGTGCTTGTCTAGTATAATTCTTTTCCATACTTTAAACATTTCCGTATCCTCATATTTAGGATGTGTCTCTTCCAAGTGGCATCTGTGTTTAAATACGGTTTGCCAACCTTTGTCTTAGAGTCTTAGTTGATTCGTATCTACCAACTTTGTGTCATTTTCTATTTGCTCAACCTGTTCTATGTTCCTTTTTTCCCTTCCTTATGCCTTCTTTTAAATGCGTCAAGCATTTTAGGTCATTTGCCCCCTTCTGTTTACAATACTCACTGGTGAATGGACTCCCTGGAGAACAATAACATTCTGGATTTACTAAAGTCAAATACGAACTAGTGTTTTTGCCACTTCCAGTCAGTGCTAGGATTTTAGAACTTCATTTTTCCCTCACTAATTTTCCACCTTGTCATCTATTTTCTTGAACACAGCAATCAGTTATTTTAAATTGTGAGTCTGTAACTGCGATGTCTGGAGTCGTCTGAGAGTCTGTTTTTATTGTCTGTTTTCTCTCTTGACCTAACTTGCTCCTAACTTTGCTTGGTAACTCTTGATTGAATGTGAGGCGTTGTGAACTCACACTGCAGAGGCTCTGGATGGTGCTGTGTTCCACATATTCTACAGCAAGGGTTTGTTTCACCCTCTGGTAGGTGGAGAGATGGGGCAGATGACTTTAAGGGGAATGCACGGACTCAAGGCTGGGTTTCAGTCTCTGGAAATCATGCTTCACCCTCAGGTTCACCCCCACTTTTAGAGTGCATTTCTCGAGGGATCCCAACTGAGAACTTGAGGGTTTTCCAGGGACCTTGTTCTGCGGTGGGCTGTGAACATCAACTTTTACTAGGACGGTGACACTAAAACCACACTCTGGTTTTCAGCAGCCAACTTCTTGGTTTCTTTCCTCTTAAGCAGTTTAAGGATTTGGCAAGTGCCTCAAAAGGAAACCCGTCCAGTGTTGGGCTCACTCCTCTGTGCTTGCATCCACCCGAGACCTCGCTGCCTCGAGTCCTAGCGCCCTGGGAGTCACTCTGATGCCTCCACGCATATTTTTAAATTGTCTCTCTTCTTGTCAGAGTGTTGGTCTACTACAAGCTCTTCCACCAGAGCCAGGAGCCAAAATGCCTGAGGAATGGACTACAGGGGCCAGATGGTGGAGGAAGGTCAGGAGGGGCCACTGCCGTGGACGGGGCCGAGGAAGTGGGAGCTAGAGCTGCTCAGGAGGGATGGAGCCTCAGGACTTGCTGGTGATTGGATGTGTGCAGGAGGGTGTGGATGGGACAAGGGCAGCTGGTGATGCCATCAGGAGCTGTGGAGGGGCATGGAGGAGGGGCGATGAGCACTGTTTAGACTTGATGAATTTGAGTAGCCGATGGGACATCTGGATAGAAGAGTCCAGGAGTCAGCTGGGGCTTATGGAGATGTCTAGGAGGGAGATGACATCTCAGGAGAGGACAGGATGGCCCAGGTGAGTGGGGGGAGGAGGAGGAGAGGAGGGCCTGGGCTGGAGCAGGAGGAGGAAGGAAGGTGAGGAGGAGCAGCCAGGGAGGTGGGAGGACAGCCAGGACACAGCGGGGCTTCCGGAGAGGCAGGGAGGGGTCAGCAGCGTGAAATGCCATGGAGGACCGTCCTGAGATGAGCACAGGGCACGGGCTGGGGCGGGCCATGAGCCGGGTTTGAAGTTGGTGGCGTTGGAAAGGGGAGTGGTCCGTGGGAAGGGAGGGCAGAGCAAAATAGCCCAGAGCCGCAGCTGCCCGGACGGCCCCGAGGATGCTGACTGCACATCTCGGCCCAGGAACCCACCCCCTGCGTCACCGGCTGTTTCCTGAAGGCAGGAGCAGCAGCCCCGGGACCCTGGTGGGATGGCAGCGAGAGGTGAGGGAGCCTCGTCAGATTTCAAGGGCCAACTTCAAAGGGGCCGTGGGGCAGGCGGCGGCGCAGCCCAGGAATGCGGGGCGGGCGGGCGGGGGCCCCTCCCGTGGGAGCCGCTTCTGCCCCTGGTTGTGAAGTGGTCCAGGCCACGGGAATGTGGACCCCCGGGTGGGGGTGGAAACAGCCCAGGCATCGGTGGACTGACGGCTCCGGCCACCTTTCACCTGCCGTGTGGGATGCCAGGAAGGTGATTTGCCCTCGCTGGGCCCTGGTTTTCCTCTCTATAAGACTGATGAGGGGGAGGATCACCCGCTAGCCTGCCTGGGAGGGTGGCCGAGGCCCTTGTAGATGCCAGACGTGGGCGCTCCTGCCTCTGTGCAGCTGTGCACACGTGCAAAGCATTGTCGCCCCTGTACCAACAGCATGCGGGAGTTACCAAGGGCCCAGGGAGGAGGGAAGGAGCCAGTGTGTTCAGGAGCTTTCTCTCTATCCCACACACACTCACACACACGTGCACACGTGTCCACGCCCACATGTATACACACATTTGCACAATATGCATGCACACGTACATGCACATGCCTAGACACGTGCACATGGGCATACATATACACACACGCGTGCACACCCACACGGTCACACGTGGAGGAGTCTCCTTCCTTCACAGAGACTGTGACCCTGTCACAAGTCTGTGGCAACCCTGTGACTCCCCCACAGTCCTCCGCTCTATTAGTGCAAACACTTTCCAAATGAGGGAAAGGAAACACTTTTCCTAAGCCGTTTAAAATCCAATTAAAAAATCAATGGCCAACTTAATCAGCTACAACCAAAGGGCAGGGTGTGGGTGGGCAGAGGTGCCCTCACATGACGTCCCCTGCGTCCAGGCTCAGTCGCTTCCTCCCAGTGCAGAGCCACACACTCGGGCTTCACCTCGACATCTTCCTCAAGGGAGAGGCAGGAAACAGCCCCCTTGAGAGGCACGGGGTGGCTTCCCAGAGTCACACCCTTCTCCCCATTCCCTCTCATCAGGGTGACTCGGGGGTCCCAGATCTGCTTACCGAGGGAGCCCTGGCCCAGCACCTCCTCCACCAGGAAGCCCTCGCTGTGTGCTCACGGCCCCCCGTGGAGCCCAGCCTCTCTGGGTGCCCACAGATGCCCATTTAACATGCACCTGCCGCCTCTGGAAGCTGAACAAGCTCCTGGGACCCTCCTGCCCCTTGTGGTCTAAAAGCATTGCCTGGAGCAGGAAGGGCGTCCACTCTGGTCTTCTTGGACCTTGGCCCCTGCGGAGCGTCCGCAAATGCCTCCTGCTGGTCTCCTGGCCTCGCTCAGCATCGAGCCCGACATGGTGCAGAGCAGAGCTGAGGAGCAGCGTGTGGCGGTGGGAGGCTGAAGAAGGGCTGGGAGTCCGTGCATGTGTGTCGGGGGTGCCGGGATGGTGGGAAGAGGGGGAGAGCCCCTGCCTCGGCTGCAGCATCAGGGGGAGCAGTGAGCCTCTTGAACTCGGTTTCCACATCAGCCGGGAAGGCTGTGATCGTCCATCAATCCTCTCTCCTCCGCAGCTCTCCAAACACCCCCTTCTCTCACTGCCCCCTGTCCTCCCAGCTCAGGGCTGCTGCCCCGCTCTGGCCGGCCACAGATGGCTCCACTTGGTCCCGCGCTCTGCTCGGAGGACATGGATCTGACCACATTCCTGTGACCAGCAGTCCCACTTCCAGGGAGGACCCTGGGCATAGACTCACACATCGCACAGAAATGTCAGGTCTCAGATGCTCACAAACACACTGAGGCAGCCTGTGCCCAGCCCCTGGGGTCTGGCCAAGTTCACTTCCATGCATTCTACCACAGGGCCACCATGCAGCCTGGGCACGTCCTGCGTCCTGTCCTGCGTCCTGTCCTGCGTGGCCTCTCGGACAGCATGTGTCCATAATTTCGCACACATGTACCTACACATGCGTACACATGCACATGTGAGAGAACAGAGAAGCTGAGTGCGTGTGTATGCAGAGGGTGGGGATGAGCTTCGTACAGATCTGCTGCTTCTGACGAAGCCAGCTCTGGACAGAGACCAGGGACTGGGGGAGCCCTGGCACCAGAGACCGACCCGGCCACCTGGGACGGCAGCTGCAGGTCATGGGCGGAGGAGGCTCGCTCTTCCCTGTTGCGCCTGTGGAATTCTCCACCACATATGTGTTATCTTTTCAAAAATAAACTTTAATTTAAACATCAGTCTGAGATTCCCCCTCCCGCCCTCCTCAAGCTCCTTCAGGGTCTCCCTTTTGTCTTAAGGATGAAATCCAGGTGCCTCGCCCCCACCTTCCACCCTCAGGCCCTGAAGGAGGTGGCCCTCTGGTCTTGACCCCCAGCCTGCATCCCTGCCCCTGCTGCTCCATGGGGTCTGATTCCAGGGCCAGTCTGAGCTCACCCCGGGGCCTTTGCACAAGGCTCTCCCCCTCCTGGAGCACGCTGTTCTCTGCACTGCTCTGCCATCCCTCAAATCCCCTTCTCCATGGAAGCCTTTCATAAGCCCCCACCCCTAGATTGGGCCCCTGGAATGTCCCTTTTCCCAAGGACTCCCAGCCCTCCATCCCCTTCCAGATCAGGCCAAGGAACACCCCTTCCTGCTGTCCCCCAAAGAGGCTTTGGGGGCATCTTTCCATACACTCTGCTGTAAGATCCATGAGGCCAGCAGCCAGGTCTGTCCTGTCCCTCTAGTGTCCCCAGTGCCGGGCAGAGTCCAATCCAGTGTCCAACAAAGAGTGGATGCTCCAAGTATGGCTGTTGAAGGAATAAAAACAAAGGAAGGGGCGGGGGGAGGAGAATGATGTGGGTGCAGATGGCTTAGGAATGACGAGCTACCCTGGAGGAGGCGTCCCTTCGGCCTACTGTGCGTGTGGCTTCTGCTGGTAAGGGCTGGAGGAGGCTCAGCTCTGCCCCTAGTAGCCCCTGTCCCCAGAGGAGTCCACGACACAGCCTGAGACCAGGGGACTGACCTCGAAGAACCAGTAGACATTTCTCAGGTAGGGAAGGTCAGGAAAGGGGGCACTAGGCAGGGGGAACAGCGTGGACACAGGCCCAGAAGCAGCAGGAGCCAACTCAGAGCAGCAGTGAGGGCCGAGAGCGAGCGCCCGTCCCCAGCGCCGTCAGCTCTGCGACATCACGTTGGCAACTGGACCCTGGCCTTGCAGGATGTATGTGCACTGCAGGCTCTGGCCAGCGCACAGGTCAAGGCTTGGTCTCTTTTGTTTTCTGTGTTTTTTTCTTGAGCACCAGTTTACCAGCACATGCTACCTGCAGACAGGAGGGAGAGCGCACCTGCGGGAGCCCGGCTGGGAATGGTGTGACTTAGGGGTCTGTGAACCTGCCGGGAGGGTTTCTGTGCTGGGTGCGGCTCTTGTACTGTGAGAGTGCGGATGGTTCACAGCTGTCTTCGGATTCTGAGAGGCACCCTGGCCCAGGGAAGTTTCGGGCCGTGGCCTGGCCAGTGCCTCGGTGGCAGACCCGCCGCTGGGACTGCCGTGAGCTCCGTCCCCCGCGCGCCTCTGGCCTTCCTCGGTGCTGGGTCTGGTCAGACCCCCCAGCCTTCCTGCCCTGAGAACCTTCCCAGCTGAACCTTGCTAGGGCTGAACTCAAAGCCACTTCAAGGTAGTTGTGATTTTTCAAAAAAAGGAAAGAAAAGAAAAAAAGAAAGAAAGAAAAGTGGGGGAGGGGGACAACCTGAGCAGAACTTGGCAATTACCCTTTGAAATTAGAATATTCAAGCAGATGTTTCTATTTTCATCCTGTCCTGCTCTCTTTCCAACCCAGCAAAACGAGTTCCAAAGTCATTATTCACCTACTAATCACACTAATAGTGCAACATCCGATCTGCCCTCTGTCCCGACGGGAAGCGCGAGGAGCCGGGAGCCTATTTTAGCACTTCCTCCTCGCTGATCCCTTCATTAAGTGGCATCTGTTCTAATACAAGTTAAATATCGCAGTTGACTTTATTTTCTTTCTCCGGGTCCTCCAGGTCCGAGGTGGGGGATAAAGTGGAACACATTTGCCCCCGGGAAGGAAGACGGCACGGCGCTGCCCATCAATCATAAACTGATTACAAATTCGTCACCTTGAATCAATTTCTGTTCACAAGTTCAAAAGGCACCATGAGCTCGGGGCTATCTGGAATATTCTACATGTGGAGAGGATTAACATTTGATCGAATTCCTTCTTCTGAGGAGGAGACTGGGTTGGCACTTGGGGTGGGGGAGGCGAGTTCGCGACAGGATCGCATTAACCTTCCAAAGGCGGTGCTCAGAGCCGCGCGATTGGTACCGGAGCTCCCCTCCACGGACCCAGCCTGGGGTGGAGAGGGGAGGAAGAGGCAGAAATCATCTCGTGCAATGGAGTCAAATCACATTGCAGAATTATTTCTCATATACAGACATTTTCTTAAAATGATTGTCCTGAAAGAGGCAACAACTTGTGTGTGTGTGTGCGTGTGTGCATGAGTGTGTGCGTGTGCACGTGGGTGCACATGTGTATGTGTATGTGCGTGTGCATGTGTGCGTGTGCCTGAGTGTGTGAGAGTGAGTGCACGTGTGTGCATGTATGTGAGAGAGAGACAAGGAGAGAGACAGAGAGGAGAGAGGGGCAGGAGGCAGAGGGAAAAGCGCTTGCCGGCCGGGTTGCTAAGGACGAGCAGGTCCCCGCAGGCCCCCAAGCCTGTCCCCACGTCCCTAATAGACACTCTCAGCCTTCCTGCCCCCATTCCAGAGCCTCAAGGGGGAGGTTTTCCTGGGACGTCCTGAGGTTTGGGCAAAGAAGTTTGCTTCTTCTAAACAAGCTGGGCACCTGAGCCGCCTTCCTCTAAACGAGGGAGATGAGGTGGGGAAGATGCGGGAGGTGAGGGAGGGGAAAAGCCTGCCTTAGCAGCCCGCTCCTGAGTCCAGGCCAGGCACGGCCTTGAAGAATAACCCACATTCCTCTCGGGAAAGAAAGAAAGTTACTGAGCTGTCGCCGTTACGGCCCGGCCCTCCTGCCTCTCACCACACGCAGAGTGGGGTGCCCTGCAGGAAAGCACCCAGCCCTTGCCCCCTCTGAGCAGGGGGTCTGCACCCCAGGAAAAGTGGAGGGGCCAAGGGCAAGCACGCTTCAAAGTCGGGGGTCCAGGGACAAACCCCAGCTCCCCACCTCCCACAGGTGCAGCCAGACGGCTCCCGAGACGCTCTCGGCTCTAGACTGGGGACAGACGCCTCTCCCAGCAGGAAGCTGAGCACGTGGAGAACCCACGCAAAGTGTCCAGGGTTCGCCGGTCATTGCCCAGGGTCAGCCGCGCCCTCGGACACTGTCAGCAGTGCAGCCCCCAGGATCACGGCCGCCCACCTCCAAGGGGCCGGACTCCCAGGAGGGACCCCGCGGCTGGCCCAGGGGAGCCACCGTCTCTGAGTTTCTTCTCATGTCACCCTCTCCTGGCTCATTTGTTTTGCCATCATTTGGGTGAGCACGAAGAAGAAAGTTATGGAATGACAGCTGCACAACCAGAGCTCTGAAATCCTGACGCCAGTGCCCGCGAGCACTGGAAAGCCCGGCGCCCGCGGGCCGCGCGAGCTGTCCCAGGACCTGTGTTAGAGGAGCCCCGCTCTGGCCCCCAGGTCCTCACTTTTCAGATGAGGAAACTGAGTCCTGGGAGGGAGGGTCTTCAAGGTTATCCAAATTCGTTCCTCAATGGAGTGAAGAAAACCAGGGCTGGCCCCCTGCTCTCCAGCCAAGCCCCCTCCACCTCCTCCCTGCGGTGGCTGCTGAACTGACATCCCTCCCCTTGCTTTCTGCACCCCCAAATCTACTCACCAGATGTGGGGGTGTTCGGCGGGTTTCAGAGATGGATACAGCCAATATTCTCATTTAACTCCAAGCAGAACTGTTGATTCCGAGACCTAGAACCCAGAGCCGGTGTCTGAGTGCCGGCTCGGTTGTCAGGGGGTGGCTGTGGTAGTGGAAGAGCGAGGACCAGGAGGTGAGAAGCAGCAGGACAGAGAGCGGAGGTGGCGAGGGTCGGCTGGGCAGGGACGCGCGGCCTCCTCCAAGGGCAGAGGCGGGAGGGGGCACCGCTCGCTGGGAGGTCTGGACTCACCTGCCCGAGTTCCTCACTAGACCACACCCACCGCCCGTCCCCAGCATGTGCAGGTGCCCGGTGTGGGTCTCCTGGAACCTCGGACATGATGCCCGTGTGCCACCGTGCCCGGGAAGCACAGCGGTGGGTAGGCAGGTGGCCGGTCCCCCCTCGTCGAGACCCAGGAGGACAGTGAGGACAGGGGAAGAGAGGGGACAGCCCAGGCAGAAGCCGGGTGGAGGGAGAGCACGGCGTCTTCCAGGAACGGAGAAGTTTGCTGGTGCGGAGTCTGTGGGAAGAGGTGTGCCGTCGGGTGGAATCTTAGTGCCTTCGTGGAGACTGCAGTGGGTGCACCTGGATCACCGCCATGTGCGAAGGACCCTGCACAGCCCAGCACCCGGAAGCTGTTCGCAAGCCCAGCCCTGTTTTCCTCCTGGGAGTGCGGCCAGCTCGGCATCCAATACGGCTCAGACCTCAGCACAGTGTGACTGTCTGGGGCTGAGGCCACAGGGCAGAGGACTGCATGGGGGGATGGGGCACATGGCTGTGTATCCAGGGAACTGTCATGCTCCATCACGTGGGCACTGCCCGCACATCAGGCAACCTTCTCACCAAAGGAAAGAACCACGCTGGCTCTGCTGGCTCTCTGGGCATTGGCAAAGCTGTGCCCAGTGACTGCTCAGATGTCCCCTGCCCTGGTGGCCCTCTCGTGGGGTCCTCTTCACCATGTGGCCTTCTTTCTGTGTCCCCCATTTGGGTGTCAGGGTCAGAAAAGGCTGGGCAGCAACTGCGTGTGGCCATGGTTTCTCCTGGTGGATTTATCGCCTTGGCTGCTGGGAAGCTCACAACTCTATTTTCAGCTCTCCTCTTGAAGGGTCAGGGCCAAACAGCTTATTTGGGGTTTGTTTCTCCCTCTTCTGTCTCCTATTGTCCCTGTCCCTTCCACTGCTCCTTTGTTTTACCCCCGTGTATTGTATGGCATTCTTTGCTTGCTATTCTAGAATGAGGCAAAAGATCGGTGCTTGTTGACTAATGGACGTAGAGACAGAGACCAACAGAAGAAGGGCCACTGGCCAGCTCTACGAAATGACAGTAACAGAACATCTGAGTCCTGCCCTCCATGGCGCAGGGGGAGGAGCTTGGGCCTGAGCACATTCACGTCCCGGCTCGGGACCAGCCAGTGGAGATGCCGTGAAGACCATGCCGTGGCCCTCCAGAGGGCACAGGCTAGAGGAGGCAGATGTGCAAGGTCCTGTGAATCTCATGGGGCTGTCCTCAGACAGACCACATCCCTCCTGTTAGCAGCCTGGCCAGTGCGGGGGAAGGACGAGGCTGCCTTGGCCACTTGGTTTGGGTGTGCAGAGGATGGGGGCTGGTGGAAAGGGAGCCTGAGGAGTCAGCAGGGCTGCGACATGGCACCCTTGAGTGATGGGGAGATTCTGAAGTGCATGACTCTAACCACTGGGAGGTCTTGTGCCTCAGTTTCCCCATGTGTTCAATGAGGACTGGTTCAACGAGGTGGCCTGGATGGACTGTCAGGCTCTTTCTTGTCTTTTACCATCTTCTGATCCGCTGGTCCCACCAGCCACCTCCCCAGAAACAAAACCAGGACGCTCCTCCCCTGGGATCTTTCCTGGATGCTAAATCAGATTACGTCAGGCTCTGTCCATCCATCTCCTGTGCACAGAGTGAGGTTGTTCTAATCCAATCCTACTTGTCATTTCATAAAGTACAGACCCCTGCTAGCATCTGGTCCGTAGGGCATGGCGCTGGCACATTGTTCCTGGAGGGACCAAGGGTGCAGCAGAACTCACTCAAGGGATCACAGGGTGCTGTGCCAAGACCAGACTGCCTGGGGCTCAGGGCCCACCCCACATGCTCCAGGAGAAAGGGCGGAGTTCACTAGTGATGTCTGCTGCGGCAGGGAGAGGGTGCCCAGGATCACTGGGGGCTGGGTTGACCTGCTCCAGGAATGTCCGCCCTATGGAGCTGAAGCTGCTTCCCCCTGACTTCTCCTTGAGAGGCCCCCAGGCACTTCCCAGCCCCCTGAGTCCTGCTTCTTCAGCCCACCCCTGCCTCTGTTCCAGTTCTCCAGGGGTGCCAACTCCATAAAACTTACCCAAACAGAACCTCAGCCCGACCTAGAGGCTTCCAGAGACTTCTGAAGCATGCGCACAGCCAGCTTTCTGACGAATTTGCGTTTTGAAAGAGCTCTGGGCTTTGGGTCAGCTGACCCCTGTTCCTGTCTGGCTGCCACGAAGGACTCTGTGCCCTGGGGTGGCCACTTAACCCCTGGCCTGTGACACTGAAGCTCAAAGGGTCGGAGGCCACCCACCTCACACATGGCTCAAGGAGCAGACCCAGGACTGGGGTCCTCATGGGCTGAGCCAGACATCTCCGGGGTTTAAACCTGTGGCTCTGCCTTTTCCACCTCGGCCCTCAGTCCTAGACGTGGGAAAGGAAGAGCCCTGACAGCGTGAGGCCCACCGAGGTGGCAGCAAGGGGTGGGAAGGGGCTTGAGCATTTCATCCTCCCGGCCACCCTTACTGCTGTTCCCTTCTAGAGACGAAGAAAAGCAAGAGAGTTAAACTCTCCCATCAAATTGGGTGTGAGACACGTCCGAGCCCTGACCCCACACCTGTGATTGGGACCTTACTTGGATATAGGGTCTTTGCAGATGTCAGTAAGATGTCACCTGGATTAGGGTGGGCTCTAAATCCAATGACTGGTGCCATTAAAAGAAGAGGAGAATCTGGACACAGAGACACACGGAGAAGGTCCTGTGATGACAGAGGCAGAGATCGGATGATGCAGCCATGAGCCAAGAACACTGAGGGTCACCGGGCACCAGCAGAAGCTGGAAGATGTGAGGACGGGTTCTACCCAGAGTCTCGGGGCCGTGGGCCTGACGACACCTTGATCCTGCACTTCTAGCCTCCAGAACTATGAGAAAGTCCCTTTCTGTTCTTTTAGGCCGTCCAGTTAGTGGTACTTGGTAATAGCAGCCCCAGGAAACTAACACGCTCTGGGTTCAGACTTACGCTATGCCACAGAACCAGCGGTGTGACCTTGGGTGACTCACTTAACCTCTCTGAGCTTCAGTCTCCTGGTCAGAAAAATGGAGATGCAAAACGTCCCTCACAAAGGGCCACAGGGGTGAAGCGAGATGCCGAATGGGCAGGCGGCAAGTAGGTGAGACGCTTTAGATCAGTAGAAATCCTCTTCCCACCAGCGCTGGGGCCCGGGGGTGCTGCGCTGGCTGTGGGGCAGGGGTGGGTCACAGAGGGAAATGGGCATTAAGAGGCTTCCTCCGGCTGCCTTTGATGTGCGCGGCTGCACAGAGGGCACTGAAACACTTTGAGCCTGGGGTCGGGCAGGAGATCTCTGAGAAAGGCTGCCCCCGGCAATTAGCTGTGGATCAGGTTTCTGCTCAGGTCCCACGAGCCGTCAACAAAGGAGAAAGCCAGGACAGGGGCCGCCGGCTTCTCATGCCCACCCCTCTCCGTGAGACTCTGCTTAGTAAATATTAGCCTACCCTCGATTACTGATGACAGGCCTAGCTGTAGGACAGGGCTGTGTCCTTCACAGTGGCACAGGCACTTGGGCCTGATGGTGTCAGCAGCAGGAGACAGAATGGCCCCCCCAGAGGCCTGTCTCCTGGTGGCTGCGGGGGTGGTGGTCCCACTTTGGAGTCTGGACAGCCACCTCTCCTCCCAGGGAGGACAGGAAAGCAGTGTTGCCAGATGCCAAGGAGGATCCAGGGCAGGGGGTCTGGGGCCTGAGGACCCCTCTGAGCCTGGCAGGGGCCTGAGCTGGCGAGTGCTGGCTTCTCATACATGGGGACCAACCATGCAAAGGAGTTCCAGGAGCATTGGAAGAGGGAGGAGGTGCTGAAAGTGACAAGTGCATGGTCACCGCAGACCCTGGGGCAGGGTGTGGGAGCAGGAGAGGGCGGTTCCGCTTCTGCACACTTTGCTGTTTGATGGCAGCAAATCACTTAACCCCTCTGGGCCTCAGTTTCCTCGGCTGTCAAGTGGGGATGATAGAGTTTCCTTGCTGTCAGTCAGGATTGGATGAGACCGTGGCCTAAAGTTCCTACAGATGTGCTGCCCTTGACAGAAGGAACTGTGACTCACGTTTGATGTCCCCATATGCAGGAGGGTGGCAGCGAGTCCAAGGAGGCCATGTCTGTACCCTGAGAACTCACAGGGTTTTGGAAAAGGGAGCCATCTGTTACATACTGAGGTCAGCTGGGAACCCAGTTGAAGGCCTCAGGAAATGATTCTGGAATGAATGGATTTAGGAAGAGAATGGGGTGGGTTTGGGACACCCCCACACTGTTTCACCAGGTGAAACAAGGATCTTTGTCATTACGGTTTTTTGCCGACTCCCCCAGGTCCTGCAAAGGTGTCAGCTCGGGCTGCTGTAAGAGAGTATCACAGCCTGGGTGGCTTCTAAACACAGACATTTGCTTCTCACAGTTCTGGAGGCTGGAAGTCCGAGACCAGGGTGCAGCATGGTCAGGTTCTGGTGAGGGCCCTCTGGACACAGACGGCACCTTCTCGTTGTGTCCTCATGTGGCAGAGAGAGTGCCCTCTGGTGTCCCTTTTATAAGGGCACTAATCCCATTCAGGAGAGTGGAGCCTCGCAAAGGCCCCAGCTCCAAATACCATCACCGTCGGGGTTAGATTTCAATGTGTAAATTGTAGTGGACAAAAACCTTCAGTCCATAGCAAGAGGGCTGTCTCAGACCTGGGAGTTCACCCCGCAGATGAGGAATGTGGCCCCGAGATGAGGAGGGTCAGGGGCCCTGGTGTCCTGGCTCCTGGCTGTGCTCTACCCAGAGCACCTCTGCGTGGAAGAGGCTGTCCTGAGCCTGTGTCCTCCTCCTCCTCACACCCTTGCCCACCAAGCCCTGTGTACCAGGACTGTGGCCTCCCTCCCCTGCCTCCAGGTGAACTTGAGGACACCTGAACCCTGCACAGTCCAGCCTGGCCGCTGGGGACGGGCAGAGGCAGCATCGTCCATTGCTACCCCTCCAGCCTCTGGGCACTCAGAGCCCAGCAGGGTCCAGAACATTCTATGTCCCAGGAAGTGGCAGATCCAGGGCTGGGTCCCAGGATGGGCTTGGTGTCTGGCAGACAGGACTCAGCTCTCTGGCTGGGTGAGGACAGCCAGGCCCTTGGCCTCTCAGAGCAGGAGGGAGGAGGAAGGGAGTGCCCAAGTGGCTCGTGTGGGCCTGGGGAGATGGAGTGTGGTGGACAGTGTCCCCTCAAAATCACGTCCACTGGGACCTCAGAAGGTGACCTTATTTGGAAATAGGGTCTTTGCAGATGTAATGAAGGTAAAGAGAAAGATGAAGTCATTCTGGAGTAGGGTGGCCCTACATCCAACAATGGGTGTCCTTGTAAGAGCGGACAGAGGAGAGGACAAGTGGAGAGCGGGCAGAGACAGTGGTGCTGCAGCCACAAGCTGAGGCAACTGGAAGAGGCAGGAGGGACCCTCCGGAGAGCCTCCAGAGGGAGTGCAGCCCTGCCCACACCTGGGTCCTGACTTCCGGCCCCAGAGCTGTGAGAGAAAAAGTGTCTACTGCTTGAAGTCCCCAGTTTGTGGGTATTTGTTATGGCAGCTCCAAGAAATGCACCCAAGAGATGCTGAGGCTGGCACAGGACTGGCCCCCCATGGAAAGGAATTCCCCAGGACATGGTCCCCCCAGGTCAACCACCAGGGCCAGGTCCAGAGGCCCAGCTCTCGCTCTTCTTGCACCCGACTGTGAGCACCCAGACCCAGGCCTGGCATGCAGCCTTGCTGGAGCCAGCCCCTCTCACCTCTGGAGCGAAGCTAGGCAGTCAGTGATACATACGCGGTAAAAATGCACAAAGGACAAATGACTGAAACAGCGATCACCTGTTGCTGAGCACAACTGTGACCAACACAGCTGTGGACTCAAGAGACACAGAAAGTTTTTCAGGGTTTACCTTTTTAAAGGGCTCAGGTTGATTTGGGGAAATGGACAAAATGAAGGAGTTAAAAATAAGTGAATAGGAGAAGAAAGTCACAGATATTGAAACAACCAGAGAGAGGATAATGTTGGAACAAAATGATTCCACAGAGGTAGCTTGTGACCCTGAAGAGGAGAACCTGACAAAGGAACAGAAATTATATCTTAAGATATAACAGAGGAAAATTTCCCTGAAATGAAGGGTAGGCTAAGTTGCAAACTGAGCACTGATAATTTTCTGGGGTGGGGTGATGGAGAATGAGCCACTCTTACCCAAACCCTGGTCAAATTATTGATCCTCAAAGATAAGGAGACATCTTCAGGTACCCAGGCAGGAAAAACAAGTTAGGCTGTTATCAGAGGACTCCATAGTATAAATAGCACAAAGCAGATTTCTCGAACAAAGAGCTTGTAGGTGAAAAAGTATGATTTAAAAAAAAAAAGAAGAAGCAGAGAAGTTGGTCAATCATAAAGGCAACAGGCTGACATTCTTAAACATGAAATAATTCTGGGCATATAGCAGCCAAAAGTTTACCATAGGAAAAAAAATACTTGATAAAGTCCAGCCAACCAAAGTTAAAAGAAGTTCTGATAAAATGCAGCATCTGATGCCAGAAGAGAGTAGAACAACAGCTGCCAAAGGCTGAAGGAGAGAAATTGTAGCCTAAGACTTCTATACCCAGCCAAGATGGCCCCTGAGTACAAAGGCAGGGCAAAGGCAATCTCAAGAATGCAAGTATGAAAGAATCCAGAAAAGATGGTTTTTATGACCCTTCTCGTGGGAAAGAGAACTTTTAACAAAATGATTAAAAAATTTAAAACCTCAGGATTAGAGAAGTTGTGGCTAAACAAAAGACCGAGGATGAGTACTGAATCAAGATTTACACACTTGAGAACCATAGTTGACCTTTGAACAACACAGGTTTGAACTGCATGGGTCCACTTATACTAGGATTTTTTTCAATAAATATACTTACAATACTGTGAATGTATTTTCTCTTCCTTATGATGTTCTTAACAACATTTTCTTTTCTCTAGCTTACTGTATTTTAAGCATACAGTGTACAATACATATAACGCACAACATATGTTAATCAACTGTTTTTTTAATCAGTAGCCTATTAATAGTTAAGTTTTGGGACAATAAAAAGTTATATGTGAATTTAAAACTGCATAGAGGGGGTGGTGTCAGCACCTCTAACCCTGGTTTTGTCTAAGGGTCAATTGTATGAGTATTAAATTTATGGAAGAGCTCATAAATGTTATAAAACTTGGCAAAGTAAAACCAATAACAGGGGCTGACCCCATGGCATACTTGGGAGAGTGGATCCTATATAGGAATGGCCGGTGTGCTCACTGGCTGAGCGCGGTGTGGGCAACACCACATCAAGGGTTGCGATCCCCTTACCGGTCACGTAAAAGACAAAACAAACAAACAAACAAACAAAAAACCAATAACACAATGAACAAAAAGCTTAGGATTTTGATGAGGATTGCATTAAATCTATAGGCAAGGGTTGGGCAAACTTTTTCTTAAAAGACCACATCATAAATATTTTAGGCTTTGCGGGCTATACAGTCTCTATCACAAGTAAACTCTGCCATAGACGTTCAAAATAGCCGTAGACAATACATAAATGAATAAACATGGCTGTGTTCTGATAAAACTTTATTTACAAAAATGGGCAGCAGGCCTAAGGGCCATAGTTTTCCAACCCCTCCTTTAGGTCAATAGGGGGAAAAGAGACATCTTAACAATATTGAGTCTTTCAATCCATGAATATGGTATATCTCTTCCTTTATGTAGATCTTTAATTTCACTCAGCAGTGTTTTGAGTTTTTGCATAGAGATCTCACATAACTTTCATTAAATTTATGTCTAACTTTTAAAAAATCAACTTCAAAGCCATTGCTACTATGGAGAAAAACATTGGGTTTTGTTTTCTGACTTTGTATCTTATAACCTTGTATAATTCACTTATTAAATCTGGCAGATTTTTGAGGATTCCTTATGGTTTTCTATACAGACAATCATGCTGCTGTGAATAAAGACAACATTTTTTTCTTTTCCAACATGCATGCTTTAAAAAATTTTTTTTCCTGCTTTAGTAAATCAGCTAGTACCTCCTGTACAATAACAAATACTCAAAAACATGTGAGGGCAAACGTCTTGTTTTGTTCTCAGTCATGGGAGGGATGTATGCAGTCAATCACCATTAAGTGCAATGTTGTCTGCAGGTTTTTCATAAATGTCTTTTATTAAGTTGGGTAATATCCCTTCTATTCTTAGTGTGCGAGAGTTCTTATCATGAACGAGTTTTAAAGAATGAGGATTGCCGAATGACTTTTCTGCCTCTGTTAAAATGATCAAATGGTTGTCTCCTTATTCTGTTAATGTGGAAAATTACACTGATTAATTTTTAAATCTTGAACCAACCTTGCTTTCCTGAGATAAACCCCACTGGTCATGATATGTTATTCTTCTTATGTATAGTTGAATTCAGTTGGCTAGTATTTTGTTAAGTTTTTTGATCTATGTTCATAAAAGATATTGGTCTAATTTTTTTATTGAATCATAATTGATTATACATATTTTTTGGATTCAATGTTGACATATGTTGATCAAATCAATATTACGAGTATGTATATTGTTACAAATTGTACTTATTCTTTATGCCCCTTGTCCAATCTCTCCATATCCCCCACTCCCTCCCCTCTCCCACCACTGATAACCGTAGATTTCTTCTCTCCCTCTGAAAGAGTAATGGTTACTCTGTTGATTTGTGGCCTAGGTGATCTGTCCAATGCTGAGAGGTGTAATCAGGTTCCCCAATATTATCATAGAGCAGATGCTTCTTCTGTCACTCTGGAATGGGCTTTGTGGAGAGAGACATCCTCTTCTTTTCTTTGGTCTCTGCTGGTGACTCTCCTCGTGTCAATGCACTCCAGAGGCTGGCGGACCATCTGCACAGTGGTTGTGATGTCCAGCCACTTTTGTGGCAGCTATGGTTTCTGTGGTGGGCCACCCACACGGAGGTGATGTTTTTGGCATGCTCCTTGGTGCGGTGGTGTGCCTAGTTGTGGGGGGTGTCCGGTCCCTAGCTCCATTCTCTGGGCCCTTGGGCAGGGCCCAGGGGCACTGGCAGTGTGCCTAGTTGTGGGCGGAGGGGTCCCTGGCTCCATTCTGCAGATCTAATTTTTTTTCTTCCTTGTAATTTCTTTGCATAGTTTTGGTATCAGGGTAATGTTGCCCTTAAAAAAGTTTTAAGTATTCCCTCCTCCTTCTCTATTTTCTGAAAGAATCTGTGTTACAACTGATACCGTTTCTTTCTTAGAAGTTTGATATAATTCACAAACAAAACCATCTGGACCTGAAGTTTTCTTTATAGTCAGGTATCAGATAAGCAGAATTTTGTCAGTAGTTATAGCGTCATACAGGATTTCTATTTCTTCTTGAGTCAGTTTCGACAACATAGTTTTCAAGGAATCTGTCTATTTAATAAATTATCAAATTTGTTGGCATAATGCTTTTATAATATTCCCTTATTATCTTTTTTAATGACTATAGAATCTGTGGTGGTATTTTCTCTTCATTTTTGATGTTTATAAGTTGTGTTTTCTCTTTGTTTCTTGATTAGTCTTGTTAGAAATTTATCAAATAAATGATTTAATTTTTAAAGAACAAACTTTTGGCTTTATTAATTTTCTCTCTTTACTATTGTATTTATTTCTGCTCTTATTTATATTACTTCCTTCTTTCTGCTTATTTTGAGTTTACTTGACATCTTTTTCTTTTTCTTTTTTTGCTTCTCGGTGAAAGTGAATCACTGGTTTTAAGCCATTTTCTTTCTCTAATGTAGATATTTAACAAAATTAATTACACTGTAAGAATTTTTAGGGGCCAGCCCGTGGCCCACTGGGGAGAGTGTGGTGCTGATTAACACCAAGGGCGCGGGTTTGGATCCCTATATAGGGATGGCCGGTTAGCTCACTGGCTGAGCGTGGTGCTGACAACACCAAGTCAAGGGTTAAGATCCCCTTACCGGTCATCTTTTTTTTTTTTCTAAAGAATTTTTAGCTATATCTCACAAACTTTGAAATGTCATGTTTTCATAGTAACTTATATTAAAATATTTTCTAATTTTCCTGGTGAATTATCTCTTGATCCATGGATTGTTTAGAAGCCTGTTATTTGATTTCTAAATATGTAGGGATTTCCTAGATATCTTATTTTTGTTGATTTCTAGCTTAATTCTGATATTGTCAGAGAACATACTCTGTGAAATTTCAATCTTTAAAATTTATACAGACTTACTTTCTATCCCAGAAAGTGGTCTATTTTGGTAAATGTTCCATGGACACTAGAAAAGAAGGTGCATTGTGCAGTTGTTGGGTGGAGGGTTCCGTAATGTCGGTGAGGACAAGGGTTTTGGTGCTGTCATTCAGATCTCCCACATCTTGCTGAGATTTTGTCTTCTTATTTAATCAATTACTGAGAGAAAGGTATAAGCTCTCTAGTTACTCTTGTGGATCAGTCTGTTGCTCTTTTCTCTTTTACTAGATGATATTTATTTTGGATTGTCTTCTTTTCCTGTTGGATTATTGTCCCTTTTATCCTTATAAAATGCCCTTTTGTCTTTTATGATACTCTCTGTCTTGATATCTTTGTCTAATACTAACACAACCACGCAGCGTTCTTGTTCTGAAGTGTGAATACAATATTTTTTCCAGTTGGTTACTTTCAAATTATTTGTACTTTTTATTTAAAGCAAATCTCTGTAGACAGACTATTGTTTGATTTTACTTTTGAAAATTCTGATTATCTCCAACTTTTACATTTACATTTAATGTACTTACATTTAATATAATTATTGATATGGTTGGGTTTAAGTCTGCCATATTTTTCTGTTTGTCTAATCTGATTATTTTGTGGTTGTTCCTCTATTTTTCCTTCTTTGCTTTAATTTGGGCTAACTAAATATGTTTAGCATTCTGTTTTAATTTTTCTCTTGGCTTTTAAAAATGTTTCTCTTTGTATTATTTTGAGTGGTTTCTCTAGTGATTACAAGATGCAGCCTTAAATTAATCAGAATCTATTTGGAGTTAATATTGTGCCGTTTCACATACAGTGTAAGAACCTTACAATAGTAAAACTCTATTAAACTTTGCTATCCTTCGTACTATTGTTATCATATGTATTTTACTTCTATATACATTATGACTCCCCCTCCTTGCCAATACAATGCTATTGTGTTGCTTTAAACCTGCACTACTCAATATCCATCATTGCAGAAAGATTCAATGGACAGACCTGCTTTAAATAGTTAATCGTCTTTCAAAGAAATTGAGAAGTAAAAGATAGTCTTTCTCATTTATTCACATACGTGCTCTTTCCAGTGCTTGCTGACTCTTCCTGTAGATCCAAGTTGTCTTTAGATTCATTCCTTTTCAACCAGAAAAACTTTCTCTATCATTTCTTAATATGCAGATCTGCTGGCAGCAAATTCTCTCAGGTATTGCTGATCTAAAAATGCCTTACTGAGGGATTTTTCGATGGATGTATAAATCCAGGATCACCTTTATTTATTTATTCTCAGTTCCTTAAAGATGTCGTCCTTATCTTCCGACCTCTGCAGTTTCTGCTGAGAGATCATCAGGCATTCTTACGGTTGCCCCCATTAGCCATGCGTACTTTTTGTTTGGCTGCTTTCAAGAATGTTTCTTTTCCTTTGATTTTTCAGAGGTTTGACCGTAAGTGCCTAGGTGTGCTTCTCCTGAGCTCACCGTGCATCTCACACCTACAGATTGAGTTTCTTCACTAAATTTGGCAGAATTTCAACCATAATTTATTTATTTATTTTTTTCTATTTCATTCTTTCTGTCTTTTCCCCTCTGGAATTTTAATTGCACATACAAAGGGTTTTCAAAAAATTCACAGAGAGATTCACATTATCTTTTAATTCTATTTTTCCATGAGTTTTCTGAAGTACCCTCCTATGTTAAACCATTTTTATCATTCACGGATGCTTTGTTCATTTTCTTAAATCTTTTCAATCTCTGTTTTTAAAATTAGACACGTCTCCCTCCACCTGTCTTCAGGTACCCCAAACCCACTTCCTGCAGCCTCCATGCTGTTGTTGATCTGTTTGTTGAAGCATGAAATTTCCATTATTAATTGGGAAAAAAGTCCACTTGGGTCTTTTTTGCATCGTGTTCATTTTTCTGCAGAGCACCTCTGTCTCTTCACTTTTGATGGCTGCCTGTCCCACTCGGTCCTTGAACATGCTTGGACTGTCCGCTTTCAAACCCTTGTCTGTTATTTCCAAATCACGTCAGGACCTCTTTCTCTTAAATTATGGTGCATACTCTCCTGCTCCTTTGTATGTCTAGTAATTTTTAATGTGTGCTGGGCATCACGAGATGGTACATACTCTGGATCACGTCGTAAGATGTTGAGCGTTGTCTGGCAGGCAGTTACATCACTGGCAGGGCTCTTTGATCCTGTCAGGCTTGGCTTTATTCTCTGTTGGGGTGGAGATACTTCAGATTGACCTTAACTCTAGGGTGTGATCCTTACTCCTAAGGTGTGGCCTTTATGGGATTTCAACTGAATGTCCAAGCACTCAGTGAGCAGAATTCCAGTGTCCCCCACACTGCACTGCCTCTGGTAACAGTGCGGCCAGCAGCCCTGGGTCAGACAGATGGTCACCTCTGGGGCTTGCAGAGACTCATCCTAAACACGAGCAGCATAGCCCTCGGACACGGGTCTGCACTGACCCGCACAGGACCTCTGGGGCTCCTCATCTGTGCGCCCCGCTCCTGCCCGATGCCCTGCCCCACAAATTCAGCAGCTCACACTCGCCTTGGTCTCTTTGACTCAGTGAGATCACAGGGCTCTGCTTGGGACGTGCCCTCCGGCAGAGAGCCTTACTTCTCTCGGGAATCACAGATCTACTCTGCCTGTCGTGTGCTGCCTGGACACAGCGACCTCAGACCCTCTGTACGGTTTTACAGGTGTTTACACTGGGAGGGCAAATCCAGTCTGAGTTATTCCATCATGGCCAGAAGTGAAAATCCCAACTAATCCACTTTTTCCTAAGCTTGAAATTCCTTTTTCTTCTGGAAAAGCTAATATACTTCTTTGTCCAATCTGGCACATAGTAGGTGTTTAATAAATTAAATAAATATAGATGACAATTAATGTTCATTCCTCACATTTCCTAGTGTTTAGTGTTTTCAAAGCACTTTTATATCCATCATCTCATTTGATTGTCATGATACTCCTGTGAGATGTATTGGTCCAATATTATTTCTTCCCAGTCTTGGGCGAGGAAACTCAGATTTAAGCAGGTGGAATGACTGGACCGAAGGTGCAGGGCAAGCGAATGCCAGTCTGAACATGGGCCCCTTGCCTGGTGCCCTCTGCTGCAGACCCGCTCTCTCCTGCTTGGCCTCTCCTCTACATTGTCTTTGGGGTGAAAGCACCTAATGTGCAGTGTTCCCCCTGGGCGGCAGGACAGCTCCATAAATCAGGAATGGCAAACCTTCCCCATCAAAGCTGGCAATGTGTGAATCACAGCACTTGAGAAACTGTCATTAGATGACTTCAAAATTCATTCAAGTTGGTCTCCAGGTCAAAGCAAACTAGGGGAATGAGAACTTTGGACAAATGTCTATGGATTCGAGCAAGGGCGGGGGCTGGCAACAGATGTCCCTGTTAGGTGGAGCAGGAAATAACACAAGTGCACCCTCCAAACCCAAATACACAGACCCCTGCATAGTGACAACTCCCTTTCCACTCTGTGAGGAGTTATCCAGAGCGTCTTGGATTGAATACGGTTGGAAACGCCACAGGAACATCTCTTACATGGTCTCTGCATCCACATTGCCCTGTTTCAGTGGCCCCAGTTTTTATAAAAATTTCAGAAAAAGAAAAAAAGTTAAAAATATCCAGAGGTGCTCCTACATCTCTCGGAGTGGTTAAGAACAGGCAGCGTGTGATCCAGATGCCCTGAGCCTGTACCGAATGCTCACTGTCCAAAAAAATCAACCACTCATCCATCTTTGTCTCTGGGAGATTTTCAAAAATCACCTTAACCAAGGATTCCAACTTGGAAATTCAAGCGCAGACACTGTCTAGACTTACAAACTTGTTAGGAAATAATATTGATTCGAAGCAGTTCTTTATTTTTATTAATATCCGTCACTCGACAGATATTTTTGAATGGATAAATAAAACCAGGAAAGGATAGATTCGTGCATATTAACTCAACGGATTCAAACAATTTTAAAGAGAGGCCTGGCCGGTTAGCTCAGTTGGTTAGAGCACGGTATTATAACACCAAAGTCAGGGGTTTGGATCTCCGCACAGGCCAGCCACCAAAAAAGAAATAAATAAAATAAATAATAATAATAAAGCAGATTGACACCTATTGCATTAAAACAAACAAACAAAAAAACCAGGACTTACCTTAAATTCCACAGCTTTCCCACAGTATTCTTTACAGCCCTCTGGGACCAAGATTGGTCCTGCCCAAAATGCAGATCAGCAACGGAACCTAGAGAAAGACGTGAGAAACTTTCTGGAAGGGAAGTGACGGCTGTGCCAGCAACCCCCTCCCTAAGGAACCAGCTCTGACAGCCTCGGCCTCCGAGCCACCTGCGTGGACTGATCCCTGCCCCCATCTTGCAGGAGTGTGCGGGATCTCACCTCACTTTCCCACGGGGGTGAAAGGCCCCTATGTCCCGCATCCCTGCCGTGGGCCTGTCTTATTCCTGTGTGAGCATCGGGGTTCCACCAGGGCCTGGCCCAAAGCGAGGCTTCGGCAGGGAGCTATTGAATACTTCAGACCGCAGGCGGTATACACATCTGAGTGGAGACATGTTCTGTTCCAGACAATCTAGAGAAACGAGTGAATATTTTTTTAAGAAAGCTTTTTGGGCCCAAATCTACCACCACATGAAATATAAAAAAATGATATTAATAAATATGCATGAATATTTAAAACACACATTTAATAAATTCATTATACATAAACTTATTTGTTAACAACACATAAATATTATGTTATATAATAAGTATATAAACACATAATATGCATATATAAATATATAACGTATACACAAATATATAATTATATATGAATGTGTGACATGTATAAATATATACAATATATAAATATACTATTTATTTATATCATTCCCCCCCTGGGGAAAAAATCTGATAATTCTACCAGTTTCCACTGCTTTAACTTTTCTGATTGGATTATCTCTTATCTGTAACTTGATATCGTGGAACTTAAAAACATTTAACAGAAGACAGTCTTCCCAGCTCTTGGCATGTATACAGGCAAATTCAAAACAGGAAGTTAATACCAAATGGGTATATGAAATGGATAGTTTGATTAAATCTTGTCTGAATTCCCAGCTACAAAATGAGAAAAGTGTTAGCTTTGCCTGTGGAGTTGGACCATCACTCCGTGTGGTTAATCTTCATCTAAAAGAGAACAGATACTCCTCAGTGGCAATTGAAAACCAACATTTTTCTTATTTAAGGTGATTGGAATGACGGACGCATAAATCATAACATATGAAATTCCCCCCATAACTTAGACCCCTTTAATACTAAACATTTGTTCAGATTTCTGGACGCCCGCTGCCGTGCAAGGAGGTTACCGTGACGCCTGCGCGCACGGGCGTTTTATTAGCTGTTAGTATCACCCTGGCCCTCAAGGCGTTGTCTCCAAACTAGAAGGTCAAGAAACGTCATAAGAGATGATTGCAAAGCATTGATTTAACCAGCAATTTATGGCATGCAGCAATCACTTTGGGGCTTCTTCTAGATATTTGTAAGGAAAATAAAATTGCTGGATTAATTCTCTGCATGATTTTTTTGGCTGGGGCAGGGGAGGTTGTGGTTTTGTATTTGTTTGTTTACCTCCCATTTCCTCCAGGTCACAAAACTGACCCAGAATAATTTCCCTGGAGGAATCTAACTTTTTTTTTTTTTTTTTGTCTTTTTCGTGACCAGTAAGGGGATCACAACCCTTGGCTTGGTGTCGCCCGCACTGTGCTCATCCAGTGAGCCCACCAGCCATCCCTATATAGGATCCGAACCCGTGGCGGAAGCGACGCTGCGCTCCCAGCGCTGCCCTCTCCCGAGTGCGCCACAGGGCTGGCCCTAACTTTTAAGAATATAAGTTAAAATATAAAAAACAAGTTGCTTCATTAGAATATTATCCCAGTGGTGAAGACAATCGGAAATTGCGGTGATGTTACAGAGCACACTTGTGAGAGAGCACGGCGCAGTCACTCAGAGTTATGCTTGCGGGTGATTTTAATAATGGGGAAAATGCCTGAAATGGCTACAAACTGTGCCACGTATCTGATTCTATCATTGTAAAAAACGACGTGTCCGAAGCGTCTGGAGGGAGCTTGCATGCACAGCTCAGAGGAACGCTGACGAGCGGTTAACGGCGTTCACCTTTCTGCTTATGCCGCGATCACGTATGGATTTAAAAATTGGAAAAACAAAACTCTACTTTTTAAGGTGTTTTTTTTTCTTAGTTAAATTGAGCTTTGGAAATGGGTGGTGAGAAACAGGCTGCGTGCCCTCTGTCAGCTCCTGGCTTCACACCTGTGTGTCCCCACACCAGACAGGCCTGACACAGTAACTGTGCTGTCCCCTGGGGGTGACAGTTAGGCAGGATTACTGAGGAGAGAGTGTGCCAGGGGCTGTGCCCAGCCCACCGGAGATGCTGACGGCACTGAGGTCATTCACTGTGCTACAGGCTAGAAACAGAGTCAAAGTTCAGTTCACCCAGCAGTGTCCCCTGGCACGACAATGACCCAGCCACGCCATGCCTGCCCGGCCTCCACTCCTCTGGTGTGAACTTGCCTTGGGCTCCCTCTGCCCACCCGCCCTTCCTCCTTTTGTAAATGGTGGGGTGGCACTTGACCTTGAAACTCGTGCTTTTCTACCAGCTGTACCCAGGAATCTGGAGGCCACCAAAGGCAAGTTAAGAAGCAGCACCCCATGGTGGTCCTGCACCGCAGGAGAAGGACTCGGGTAAGGGGTGTTGAGAGCAGCCTGGAGCCTCGGGCGGTGCGGAGGGGACAGACAGATGGCGCTGGGAGTTTCAGTCTGCATGTCCCCACAGGAGGCCCCAAGCATGACCACTACTTCCCAGTGAGGCTCCCAGGCACCGAGAGCCAACAGACATTCCCCCGGCGGGGAGACCCAGGTGGCCCATCTCAATTCCACAGATGACCCATCTCAATCCCACAGATGACCCTGGGAGCTGGGCCTGGAGTGGGATGGGGTGCTCGGGGCAGGGTGTAGTCATGTCCTGTTCATCCTGTTGGTGAGCGAGGGGTTTCTGCCCCGGGCACTGGACAGGTGAGATCAACAGAACCTATTAGTTATGTAAACTCAGCCCAGGAGAGAGGCCCCTGCATGCCACGTAGGCCCATGCAGGGCTGCACTCAGGAACAGAGTGAACGGCCAGGGCTGTCCTCACCAGGTGGCAGGCTTGGTAGCACCAAGAGGGTGGGGGGCCCCTGGCTCCCGGGAGAGTGGGATTGAGCCATTTGAATAATTCTGCCGGCTGGCAGGAACTGAAGTCTACTACTCGGGACCAGCGGGAACTGTGCCTGGTCTCATGACACGGAGGGTGGTTCAGGGACGGGCTCGTCTGCAGGAGCAGCGTGGGGAGAGGACTTGCCGTTGGGCCAAATCTGGGCATCGAGATCACCCAGAAGAACACACCTCCATTTTAGGCCCTTCAGCACAGGCAGGCTTCTGGAGTGGGCCCTGCCGGACGAGGAGGGAGAAGCTGCCAGGGGAGGAGGGTCGGGAAGGGGGAAGGTGGCCGCGCCTGGCGTGCAGGGGCGACCGCGGACCCCCCGCTGGGCCGTGCGCGGGGCTGGGCTGCCTCTGGCTGGCGTGCCCGGCACGTGGCCTGCTGGTCCCGCTGCCAGGTGGGAAGGACGGGCCACACGGCAGTCAGTCTGTGAGCAATTGCAGACCCGCAGCAACCCGGCTGCCGCACCTAATGAGAGCCAGGCGGGGCCCCGCCTGGCCTGTCGGCGGCACTCCCGGCTTTGATCAGCGGTAAGGTCCTCAATGTTCCCAGGACCCCGCCCTCCCCCCACAGCCCACCCCAGCCTGGCCACCACTTCCCCTTGAAGCCGCCTCTCCTCACCCACCCCAGGGCAGATAGACGAGAGGCCCGGCTCTGTTTCCTGGTCCGTCCCCCTGACTTTACTGTCAAACACCCCATGCACCCCAAACACCCAGGTACACCCCGACAGCAGCACTCACGACACAGACCTGCAGGGAACCCCTCCGTGCCCCGCCCTGCAGCCCTTGCTCCGGTCACCCGCCGCCCTCAGCAGATCGCGCAGCCAGCCGCCTGGACACAGGCCCGCTCTGCAGGAAGCCTCGGGGGCTCAGACGAACCCGCTCCAGAACAGCCGACCCCCTTGTCCCCGTGGTGACGTGATCCTGCCTGTCCTCTCCTCTCTTCTGCTCTTTGCTTTGTTTCCCTTACTTCAAGGAATGGAAATCATCAAGTCGAAGGTATACCTGTTCCCCAATGTTCATTGCAGCACTCTTCACAATAGCCAAGAGCTGGAATCAGGCATAACTTCGTATAGCATACATTATACGAAGTTATACGATACACAATGGAAGACTACTCAGCTATAAAAACGACTGAAATACTCCCATTTGCAACAACATGGATGGACCTTGAAAGAATAATATTAAGTGAAACGAGTCAGGCAGTGAAAAAGAAATACCACATGTTTTCACTTATTGGAGGGAGCTAAAGGTGAATGAATCAGTTCACACACATACATACACACACGCACACACATACACACACACACACTCTCATACACACTCACACAACAACAAACAAACAGCAACAACAACAACAACAAAAAGCCGGGGGGGGGGGAGGAAGATTTAACAACCTCAACTTTTTTTTTTTTTTTTGAAGCTCTTACAACGAGAAAATGGAGGGGACACACCTGGGTGGGAGGGGGGAGAGGGAGGAGGGAGAGAGGTCTTGGTGATGGGACACAATAACTAACTACATTGTATATTGACAAAATAAATAAATAAATAAATAAATGGAGCTTGAAAGTCAACTTTCTCTGCTCCTGAGCAGGAGCGAGCCCGTGTGGACAGACAGCCTGACCCTGGCGTGGGGTGCTGAGGTGCAGGGAGGGAGGTGCTGACCCGCCCCTGGCCAGGCACGGGTGGCCCAGCGTCACTGGGGTTGAGCCCACGGCCGGCCCTGTGACTCCGGGGTCTGTGTCCTTGTCTGTATATGCACACGGCTCCACCAGCCCCAAGGGGTCAGCACTGTGCTCTCCAGCAGGACTTCGGAGCCAGGCAGCCCGGGTGTGACCCCAGCCCGTCACTTCCTGACTGTGACCTGCTGCGGCCCAGCCTGCAGACCTACCTCATGGGGTGGCAGAGAAGTGGGCAGACGAATGCAGATGGAGCCCCTGAAGCTGAGCAGAGTGGGGTGTCAGCGGCTCCTGTTGTTATTATGGGTGTCCCCGACCTCACTGTCGCTGTTCCCAGCAGCAGCCTGCAGAGGAGCGGGCACGGCTGGCTCAGGGTAGGCACGGTGTGCGGAATGACGAAAATCCTTGACATGTGCCCTGGAGAGCCCCAGAGGAAATACCCGCCTCTCCCAGCCTCTAGCTGTCCCCTTTTCATCTGACGGTCACTTGCAGGAGCCTCAGCGTGAAGCTGTCCCCCCACTCAGCCTATCCTGCACTCGCAGAGTGCTCCGTCCTACATGGAGTGACCACGTGCGTGGACGTCAGACGCCTGGGAAGTGTGTGTGTGAGTGTGTGTGACACAGAGACAGAGGGAGGGAGAGGGTGGGAGGAGGGAGGGGAGGGAGGGGGAGGGAGGGAGCACCACTTTACCGAATACTTACTCTTGGTCAGGCCTATTCTAGGCGCTCAGCCAGGCAGCATCTCAATTATTCCATTTTGCAGAGGAGCAAAATGAGGCTTAAGCTCAGAGAGGTTCAGCTTCCCTCTTGCCTAGGGACCTAAGGCCTAGCTGGGCTTCTCCTGCCGCCTGTGCTGCTAAACATGGCACTACAGAGTCCCCAAGGGCTGTCTCTGGGCTTGCATTCCTTGTGTTCTTCCATGTGAGACAGCACAGGCCCAAGGCAGGGGCAGTGGTGACAATAATAGCAGTAGTAATAATACCAGCTGATTATGGGCAGCATTTAGGTGCCAGGCTCCAAAACCCACATAATCCTAAAGTTAAAGATGAGGAAACTGTTGCCCAGAGAGGCAAAGTGACTGATCTAAGGTCGCACAGCTAAAAAAACCACAGAGCCAGGATTTAAACCCCATGATGGAAAGACCATGAGGTCCTGGAGTCCAGGACATTTCCTGGTCTCCCGGCCAGCTGTCACCAGCCCCCAGGCAGCTGTAGCCCCAATTCTGGCCACTAGGCTCTGAGCTCGTCCCTGGCGGCCACCCAATAATTAGCCAGGTGGCTTCTACTTGCTCAGTGGCTCCTTTGGAGCAATTCTCCCAGGAAAGGCCGAGCTTGCAGGCACAGGAAAGGTAATTGCTAATTTGGAGGGAGGGGGAGGAGGGAGGGACGGAGAAGGGAAAGAGAGGGTGGGAGGAGGGAGGTGGGAGGAGCGTCTGCCCCAGGTCCAGGGCAGAGGCCGCAGCTCCCCTGGTGGGTCAGCTCAGGGGTGTTGTCTGGAAGTCCCTCCCAGGCCCAGCCCGGGGCCTGCTCCTCCAGCCACACAGTGTGAGTGTTTCCAGTCCTGATCCTGAAGTTCGGAGTAATTTCTGATAAATAACAGGTGTTCAATGACTACTTGCTGAGTAATGAGTGAGTGAATGAATACATGATTATCGGTTATTCTTTTTCATTTGTTTGTTTGTTATGTTTTTTTGGCAGCTGGCCGGTATGGGGACCTGCATCCTTGACCTTGGTGTCATAACACTGTGCTCTAACCAGCTTAGAGCAACCAAGGTTGCTAACAACTTAGGTTGTTCGTACACTTATTATCTTACTTAATTTTACAAAACAAGATCCGTGTGCTGACAGCTCTGGTATCAGTAACCCCGTTTACTAGCTTGTTAAGGCTTCCACAGCAAAACACCTCCACTAGGTGGCTTAAAACAACAGAAATCTTCTGTCTTACAGTTCTGGAGGGCACAGGCCCCAAATCAAGTGTGCACAGGGCTGGTTCCTCTGGAGGCTCTGCGGGGGCCTGTTCCATGTCTCTCCCGGCTTCCTGGGGCCACTGGTCACCCTCGGCTTTCCCGGCTTGTGGCCCCATCACTCCGGTCTCTGCCACCGTCTTTGCTCACCCCTCTCCCACATGCACGTCTGTCTCTGCGCCTCTCCCCTCTTCTTATAAGAGCACCCGTCACTGCATTTAAGGCCCACCCTACTCTCGTATGACCTCATCTTAACTTAAGTACAGGTAATTACATCTGCAAGGACCCTCCTTCCAAATGAGGTCACTTCACAAGTACCAGGTATGTCTTTTGGGGGGAGACACTATTCAACCCACTACCCCCTGTGATCTAGCTTGGGGATAGAGCCCGCCATACTCACAGATGGAGCTGCAGAGCCAGGGGTCTTGGGGCCACTCCCTCCAGCTGCAGCCTTTCAGGGGGCAGGAATTCAGAGATGAGCAGTGGACCGAGCCACTTCTTGTGTGGCTGGAGTGTTTCTGCTGCCCAGGCTGCCTGGCAGACACTGGACATGTTTACAAGCGAATATTGAAGCAGCTCTCCCTTCTCTGTGAGCCACAATAAGTCAACTGCTGGCTTGGCCCCACTGACCGCCTCTGGAGAATGTTACTCCTCCCAGGGCAAAGCCTGTGTCCAGCTGAACACACTGTACACACTGTGACCAGACAGAGTGGTCTCCTGCCTGTGGCCCTCAGGGTGGGGGCTGCAAGCGCACAGAAGATATAGACTCCTGGGTTAACCCCCACCCCAGAGCACAGAGGAGTCACTTTGAACAGGACCTGTTGCAGGTGGTCAGCATGGAAGGCTTCCTGGAGGAGGTGATGTGCACCTTGCCACAGGGAAGAGCAGAAGTGGGTATGGGGACGGAGGAAGAGGGTTCTGCCAAAGGCCTGCAGGGGTAGAGGAGGGGCAGATGAACTGTCTGGGTCCTGAAGGAGACTGGGTCACTGTGGACAGGCCTGAGAGATGGGGTCTGCCCAGTGTGTAGGCCTCCATGGAGGATGGGGGGGGGTGTGGGTTTGCTCTGGTGCAGGTGGAGCCCGGCAGCCCAGGCCAACGTGGGAGTGGATTGAGTTTGGGGCGGGGTAAAGTGCCCAGATGCCTCATCACCTCCCTCCTGCCCGGGCCAAGTTATCCACTGGGGTGGGGGGAGGTAGGAATTTGTGGCTTTTTGCTAGGTGTTGTTTCCCCAGGTTTAGTTTTGACGTGCGGTGTGCACGAGGAACTATTGGCTGGCCCGCGGTCCTCAGAGTTTTCTATGCGTCAGAATTTCCCAGGGAGGCTGTGGAAGGTCAGACTGTGCAGGCTGACCCAGAGACCTGGAGTCTGTGAGCTGGGGATGGCCTGCCACCTCCACTCTGTGCTCCCTGCAGGGACATCTGAGGGTCCCCTGTCCTCCCCCAGTGGCAGAGGTGGGCATGCTGCAGCATGTACACTTACGTGTGACTTCAAACACAGTGGTTGGGGGCTCCACGGAGAGGGTGTGTGGGGAAAATAGAATAATTTAGTCAGGCTCCCTTGCTTCAGGTCTGGTTGGGGGTGGTGCAGCACATCTCTTATAAACAAGTTGTGTGTGGGTGGAGTTAGTGCGCATGTGCACCAATGTATCTTTTTAGTTTGCTGCTATGGTGTGTCCTTCAGTTTGTGAAGCAGTGGCTGCCAGGTAGAGCTCGTGTCTAAAAATAGAGCATGTTTACTCTGGGGACAGCTGCTCAGTTTTTCTTTGGACTTTGCCAGTAGCAGTTGAGTTTCTGAGTTTCTCTTTGTACTGCCTAGCTCCTAGACGTGTGTGTGCTGAATAAAGACTATTCTTTATTCAGCCCAGGCTCCAAGGACCTTGTTGCCAGTTACCTAGCTCATAGACCTGCACATGAAGGGTTTGTGAATGGGCTTGGGGGGTCTGTGAGCTCCAGACCCAGCCCTAGTGCTACAGGGTGGCATGAGGGTGGGAAGGAGTGGGCCGCAGAGCAGGTGCTGGCAGGTCATGCAGGCAGAGGGAGCTGCACCTGGGTGGGGCTGGAGCAGGGGGAGTGGGGGGCTGGGAGAAGAGGTCGGGGGCACTGGAGGTCCAGTTCATGGCAGCCAGCTGACCACTGCCAAAGACACTGGCCTTAACAGCCAGTGGGAGGAGGGTTCTGTGCAGGGTTCTGAGCCCCAGAGGGGCACAACCCAATTTACATTTTGATCCTTTTAGGGGACAGTGAGACCGCACTCCAGAGGGCAATGATGGAACCGGGCTTATTGGGACAAGGTAGGGCCAGACCAGGGGTGAGACGTGGTCAGGGTCTGGATGTGTTTTGAAGGTGGAGCCAACAGTGTTTGCCAAGAGATCGGCTGTGGGTGTGCTGTGGTCTGAGTGTCCCCCACGCTCATGTTGGAACTTAGCCCCCAGCACAGTGGTGGGATGTGGGGCCTTCAAGAGGTGATTGATCGAGGCCTGCGCCCTCACGGATGGATTGGCCCGTCCATGGAGTGCTGGGTGGATGGTTTCATGGGTCGTCATGCACATGGTTCTGGTGGCTTTGTATGGAGAGTGAGTGAGCAGGTGAGCTCCCTTGCTCAGCCCATTCTCTCCTGGTCACCCTGGTCACCACGGGATGCTGTGGAGAGTTCCCACCCAGCCAGAAGCAGGCCCTCCCCAGATGCATCGCCTGGATCCTGGATTTCCCGGCTTCCAAAACTGTAAGGAATATATTACCCAGTTTCAGGTATTCTGTTACCAGCAACAGACACGGATGGATGCAGCCAAGGGACAGTGAGGTAGGACACCCAGGCAGGGGCTGCAGGAGCAAAGCCAGGCCGCAGACCCACCAGGCGAGGCACGAGGGGCACTGGGGTGGCACTGGGCAGTGGCAGAGGTTCAGCTGGACAGGCTGGGGCTGAGCATGGGTTTTTTTTGTGGTGTCGGCTGGACATCCAGATGGAGGGGAGCAGGCTGTTA
The DNA here is from genome assembly GCF_000696425.1 of Galeopterus variegatus. Lineage (NCBI taxonomy): Eukaryota > Metazoa > Chordata > Mammalia > Dermoptera > Cynocephalidae > Galeopterus > Galeopterus variegatus. The sequence continues at coordinate 284,052 of NW_007726187.1, read as the reverse complement.
GGTGTGGACACGGGAAGCTGCAGGTGGGAGGAGACCTGGCCTGGAGGCAGGATGTCAGTATCCACACACGTGCGTGCACACGCATGCACACGCACACACGTGCACACACACACATAAACACGTGTGTGCACACATACGGCGATGCCACTAGTTCTGCCCGTTCCAGCAACGGAGGCGCTGGGAGAGAGCAGCCCCCACGCGGCTCAGCACCCAGCACAGGCAGGAGGGTGGGCAGGACTCAGGGGCGCTGCCGCCATGCTTTGCGGTGGGGAGCAGCCGGGAAAGCCCCAGCCCCTGCCCTCCTGGTGCCCCTTCCTGGGGGTCACCCTCTCAACGAGGACCAGGAGGAGCTGTGATTGCTCCCCAACAGCCTCTTTAAAAGACAGCAGAGTTTTGCACCATGGATGTAGGAACCGATTCCTCAAAGGGAGACCTCACACGAAAGGGCTCCTGCCATAGCAGGAGAGGTGGGGAGTCCAGGTCAGCTCTGGGGGGAGAAGACAGCCTTGGCCTGGAGGGATGTCCAGTGACCCCATTTCATGACACGGTTGAAACCGAGCCCAGCATCTTTTCCCAAATCTCCCCCAGCTCTCCCCATCATCATGAGGGGCCTCACCACCCACCCGGTCACCCAAAGGGCATCCTTGACCCTTCCCTCTCTCCAGCCCCCACGTCCAATTCACAGCCAGGCTTCGTCACTTCCACCTCCAAGGACAGCGGGGGACAGCTGCTTGGGCTGCTCTAGGTCAGGCCTCTACGTGACTTGCTAGGACAACTGCAACAGTTGCCCCTGGGCCTCCAAATGCAGCCCCTCCCCTTCAGAGCCAGCCTCTCTCCACTTCCAGAAAGATCTTTCTAGACCATAAATCTAACCAGTGCATTTCTCTGCTTAAATCCCTCCTGTGGCTGTCCCTTTTCAAAATGGGAACCCCAGCATGGCTACGCACCCTCCCTGACTTGGCCCCATCTGGGACAGCTTTTCTCTTCTCCAGCCCTCTTGGCCCGGCCACCGATGACTTCTCCAAGATTCAAATGCAGCCTCACCTTCCCCGCAAAGACTTCTGCGCTGTACAGTTTCCATCTGCCCCTCCAAGTCCCCTCTCCGCCCGTCCCCACCCTGCGTGTGCCCTGGAAGGCTCACCTTTTGGGACTTACACCAGTGGGCTCCGTGACCCTTTGACTTCCAGTGAGATTCAGCTGATGAGGTCCACCGAGAGACTGAAGATGGAGAGGACAGTGATGTTGTTGGCTCCTCCCCAGGATGGCCACGGGTTAGCTGGACGCCTCCCTTCTGTTTCCCTAACATCGTTCCATCCCTTCGTCCACAGGCCCTAGTAAACCCTCCTCAAACCCCCAATCTGGGTGTGCCGCCTGTATCCCACAGGACTGGCTGTTAGTGAGGGCGCCGTTGGGGAAGAAGTGGGACCTAGAGACGTGAGAGGGGGACACTCAGGCAGACCCAGCCGAGGCCAGAACTTTGAACTTTTAAATCTCCCTGAGCCCCCTCTGCAGCAAGGGTCAGCTCTCCCTGCATAACACGTCCTTGGGTGGCTGAAGCTGGGGCAGGTGCCTCACGCGGGATGCTGGTTTTTCTCTGGATCCTCATCTACCTCCTACTATCTCCAGACACACCACGGGAATCTGAGCTCCACCGACCCTGACAGGGAAGCCCCAGGCTGCTCCGAGAGGAGAGGTAGCAGCAGGCATCCGGGGAGACTGTTTCACCCTAGAGGGGTAGCCCGGCATGTCCCAGGCCATGCAATGCCTAGAAACCCCCTCAATTTGGCAGGACCCTGAACTCTTGAGGGTTTCGTCTCCCATCCTCTGGCAGGCACCTGTCTTCCTGAGACATCCGGAGGGCTGGGTGGGTGCTCCTCCCAGGCCCAACTGGCATAACAGCACCAGCGTGGATGAGGGTGAGACCCTGGGAAGTGCTGAGATGGTCGCCATCCATCCAGGGCACATGGACGGCAGGAACACTTGCCCGGGCTCTGCAGGCAGCAGAAGCCGCGGTCCTGCCGTGCAAAGTTGCTTCTCACGATCTGTTTGCTCCTGACGGGGAGGCAGGTCAGCCAGCAGCTGCATGCTGGGGACCAGGGGGCCTTGCTTTGCTCCAGCTGCTGCCAGCACGACCCCCTGGTAAGGCCAGTGGTCACCCACAGAAGTTCTCCCAGCCCATTTGCTTTCACATTGACCAAACTGGGAGGGCGGTGGTCCGGGGTGGGGCCCCCTCGGTGTCCAGGTGTGGCTCTGATCTCTCCAGTCCTCACCCTCTGAAGGGGGCAGGGGCAGGGGCACTCACAGGGCTTCGGCTTGGCCTTTCTTGCCATAATGGCTCTGTTCAGTCAGGTGGCCAACGTGGGGATTCTGCCAGGTTTTTCCATTTTTTATTTGCGGTAAAACATATGTAATGTGAAGTTCACCCTTTCGACGGCTTTTAAGTTCATGATTCTGCAGCATTAACCTTGTTACGTTGACACTGTGGTGCAGCCGTCGCCACCACCCGTCTCCAGAACTTTTCCATCTTCCCACACTGTGACCCTGTCCCCAGTAAACCCTCGCTCTCCAGCCCCCTCCCCCAGCCCCTGGCGACCTCCATCCTACTTTCCACCTCTGTGAATTTGGCTACTCTGGGGACCCTACGGGACTGAAATCATACAACATTTATCCTTTGTGACTGGCTTATTTCACTTAGCATAACCCCCTTGAGTTTCCTCCACGTTATAGCATGAGTTCTGCCAGTTTTACGTATTCCACCCTTACCATACATCATGGGCCTGGGGAACCAACCGCAGAATATGTCCACGGTCCCCCTGGACCCTCTGTGAGATGATCGGGACCATGACTCCCTCGACCCACTGACCTCCCTAAGCCCCCATTTGAACCCACGGACCATGGCGGCCTCTTGGGTTCCTGAGGATTAACATCAGTTCAGAACTGTCATCCTACAACTTTAGTCTGGGTAGTTTATCTTCTCCAGGGCACGTCCCTGTCCAGTGGTCTCAGGTCCCCATGAGGATTTATACCAGTAGGGGAGGATTCAGATCCCGGCCATACTGCACACTCTGAATGAGGTTTCTGCTCACCAGACCTAGAACTTTCCCACTTATACATGGGCAAGGACTTTATCTGCGGGGTGATCCCAAGAAGCACCTGTGGGAGTGGGGAAGCCACGTGAGGCAGAGAGAAGAGCCAGGAAAGGAGCATGGGTGACGGCCACCTCCACGGACAGCTGGGGCTCAGTCCCACTGAGCAGGGCTCCTGAGAGAGGCAGTGCAGGACACGCCCCAGAACTGTCCCTGCGCGGGGCATTATTCACCAGGTCCTGTCCATGACTAGGAGGTCAGCTCCCTGGCTTTTCCAGTCTGCCCTCCAGGTGGCCTGAGTTTGCCCCCCGCCCCACCAGCCCCTGAGGCCAGAGACGGCTCCCAGGCAGAAGGTGCAGATGTTCAGGATAGAAAGCTGGGGATGTGGGTGGGAAGTGTCCACCACGGGAAACTGAGGCCCAGGGTGGGCCGAGGGGACATGGGGATGGACAGCTGGGGTTGTCAGCATTAAGAGAGGCAGGTTGCTCATACCAGATTCCTCACCTTTGGCGGGGGCAGGGGTCAGCTCTCTGAAACTGAAGAGCACTGTCCCCTTCGAAGGGACACACCCTCTCCCGTGCACTCAGTTAGGGTCTGCTGGCTGTTGTGGGGAAGGGGATGTAGATTTTTCTACTCTTGCCCGAGGGACAGTTCTCAAAACATCTGTGAAGTTCTCTGCTGCAAACCGTCATGACCACGCGATTCACGATCGGAATGGTCACCTCTGACCAGTGCGCCAGGGCTGCTTCTAGGAACTTAACCAGCCGATCCGTCCAGAGGGACGGAATGAAAGCTTTGCTTAATGAGTGGCGCGGCCGGGCACTGCCCATGTCATTAACAACGATCAGACTGTCACTAATTTATCTTCTGCCTCTTAAAGGAAAATCTATATGTGCACAGACCATGAGGAAACACCTTGCTGTTCATTTACTTTCCAAAACTATCTGAATTATTCAGGCCGGCTAATGAATTTGTCTTGTCCAGCGCTCTTACATATGGTCTAGACAGATCTCAGAGAGTTCATAGCAGGGTAAATCCTGCAGCCTGGCTGGCCTGCCGAAAATAGTTGCACATAATTATGCAGTTTCCTAAAGAGGCAATTTCCTGGCTGGGACCCGGGGCGTGCAGGCCAGGCTGCGGGGACATTTGCATATTTCCCACACGAGCCCTTTCCTCCCAGACCTGAAACTCCGGGCAGGGAATTCCGACTGAAGTCATCCGAGTGTAATTCTAGAGCATGTAGAGAAAGAGTTGTTCCGGCGCCCAGCAGGGCAGAAGCATCAGCCTTCAGAAGGACAGAAAAGCAGGTGGGCAAGTGCCATCAGGTGTCCAGGAATAACTTCAGCTGTACCAGGCTGAGAGGGTACGCACCAGCTCTGAGAGATCTCCTCTTGTCCTCAGTTTCCCTGTCACATCAACTTGTACTGTACAGGCACTGGGCTGGACTCTGGGGCCACGAAGGCCTAAAGCACAGGCGTGATCACACCATGAATGCAGGGGACCCGGATCCAGGGCTCCCTTAGTGTCAGCCAGTGACCAGCGTCTCGAAGGCATCCAAAAGTCTCCTGGGGCAGAAACAACCACACAGGGTCATTCTTGGCCTTGGGACCTACATCCCTGCTGTGGCACGGAATGGATCCAGGACACTCGCCCCAAAGTCCCAGAAAGATGGGTGTGACAGGCTGAATTGTGTCCCCTCAAAATCCAGATGCTGAAGTCCTAACCCAAAGATCTCAGAAGGTGATTGTATTTGGAGATAGAATCTTTAAAGAGGTAATTGAAGTAAAATTGGTCACTAGGGTGGTCCCTAATCCAATAGGACTGTTGTCCTTATAAGAAGAGGAGACTAAGACAGAGACAGGTACAGAGGGATGACCTTGTGAGGACAGGGGGAGGAGGTGGTCCCATCTGCAAGCCAAGGAGAGAGGCCTCAGGAGACACCAGCCCTGCCCATATCTTGATCTCAGACTTCAAGCCTCCAGGACTGTGAGAAAATAATCTCTGTTGTTAAGCCCCGTGGTCCGTGGCACTTTGTAATGGCAGCCCGAGCAGACTATTGCAGTGGGACGTGGCCCTGCTCTGGCACATGCCCTCCATCCTCCGTCTCAGCCAGAGCCCTGCAGGCCCATCCAGACTGAGCTCAAATCCAAACGCCCCTCCGCTTGGATTTACACCCACCCTTGACCCAGATGAGCTGGGGGCTCCAGGCTGGCGAGACAGCCGAAGCGCCCGCCTCCTGTGCACGGCGCTGTGATTGAGCTCTGGTGGTTTAGTGGAGCGCTCGGCTCCTAATGGCTGTAATGGTGCTTGGGGAGGGCGATCACCGCTCGCTAATCAGGTGTGAGCCCAGCGAGGCCTTGGCAAATGCAGTCAGTGGCGGCCCAGCCCCGCCTGCCACGGATGAGATCCAGCCTCCCCTGTGGGGTGGGCTGCGGGCAGACGGTGGGCGCCTGGCTCCTCCATCCACCAGCTGGAGGCTGGGGGGCTCATTCATTCATTCATCCATCCATTCATTTAGTTGAAAGACTCCGGATGGGGGCTGCCGCAAGCCCTGCCCTGTACAGAGCGCTTTGCGTGTATTGACTCGGTGTTATGACAGTCCTCGGGGGACGTCAGCCTCACTTCACAGCTGATGCAAGTCAGGTCACAGAGAGGCTAAGCCACTCGTCCGAGGTCTCCCAGCAGGAGGAGCCAGGACTCAAACCCGGGCTGCCTGGGTGGCTCCAGAGTCTGCTCCAGACCACCAGGCAACACCACCTTCAATTGGGCAGCAGGGCAAGCCTGGGCAGGCTCTGGGGGCTTGCTGCCTGCCCAGCCTGTGGCCCGTGGGGAGGGGAGCTTGGGAAGGTATTAAGTGAGGAGGAACCCTGGTCAGACACGGTGGGAACACTCCCCACCTTCAGCACACGGCCCACCTTCTCACCTGGGACAGGGAATGGCTCACATTCCCAGCTCTGGAGAAGAGCAGACACAGAGGGCTGGGCGCTGGAGGCTGCACCAGGAAGCCTGGGGTCCGAGCCCAGCTTGCGACTGATGTCCAGCCTCAGGGCCTCTGCCAACGCCCGCCTGGCCCAGAGCTCCCAGGGCCCCTCCTCAGAGATGTGCTCCCTGACCACCCCCCACAGCACAGTTCCCGTCTGTAACTGCATGTACCCCAGGTGACTGATGTATTCCTTGCTACTCTTTGCTTGTATTTCTCCCTCCAGTAGCACAAAAGCTTGGCCAGAGCACAGCTATTGCCTCTCTGGTTCCCCACTGCACCCCTGGCACTGTCCAGAGCTCACTCCACATGAGTGTTGGGGTGCTCGTCACTGCAGCACACCCTGCCCTGTCCTGACTGATACATGGTTGTGGGACCCACTGACATCATCATATGGAAACCGGTCCCTGACCCTGGAGACCACCGAAGCAACGGCACCAACTAGCTCCCCGCAAAGCTTTCAGCCCCCGTATACATGTGTTCTGACCTAGACCTCCATAGACCCTTGTTTTCACCCATCTCCTTGCTAATCATAATTAATTTCTTAGCAGCATTATGGCCCTTTTTAATAGATTTATGTAAATAATATGTATGTTTTAAAATGTCTTTGAGATACTCAGATGAAAGATATTCCATAAAAGTTCCCCCGTGTCTCACTGTTATACAGAAACAGTTGAAACTACCCTTCCGTGTGGACACGTTTGGTGAGTCCGACCTCGGTGGGTGAAATCCAGCAGCAGACTGACACGGCATCACCTGCCTGAGCAGAGTTTCAAAATCTACACTTGCCTTTTTTACCCGATTCTGGAATTAGGAATTTAATTTAGGTTCTCTTTTTCAAGTTTTCAATGATTCCTCATCAAAGCCTTTAAAACACTCTAGAGCTACACAACTTAGATGGTTTGTAAAAGCAGCCTGCAAACATTCCTAAGCCTAAAAGGAGGGAGAAATAAGAGAAAGAGCTCAGGAAGATGTTCATAGAGAGAGGGGGCAGCAGACAGCCCCCTGTGGCCATCAACCCTGACCGGCAGGCCAAGATGGAACCAGAGGCCCCCGAGGAGGAGCAGCCCAAGAGACAGGAGCGGAAGGAGTCCAGAGCATGGGCGTCCCGGAGGCGGGGCAGAACCACACTCACCCAGCAGTTCTTTAAGAGGCTCCTGCAGGCACTGGCGGGGGGCAGCCGGGCAGGACAAGCTTCCGTGGCAGAGCTCCGAGTGGGGAACGGAGGGTGCTGGATGGGCCTATTGACTGCAGGGTGGGCTGGGAGGTAGGAGGGCGGAGGGGGCAGAGGCCATGGCTGGCAGGCTCCAGGTCTGGGCTGGGGTCCCTGGGCCCTGGGCGCAGGGCAAGACTCCGTAGTGAGTGCTGAGTTTCAAGAAGAGCACCAGCAAGTGCAGGCTGAGCTGCAGACACAGCGGGCGCTGGTGATGTCCTCTGAGTGTCACATGTTCCCAGCTCTACTGGGCCTCCTTTAGCAGTGGGGGCTGGGGTCCCCCAGTGCCTCTCCAGGCTCTGCACCAGTAGGGCTGAGGGTCACTCACTCATGGCTGCTGCATGTTCCTTGTGGGTCGTGGCTCTCACCACCTGTGCACCTCCCCCTCCCAGGGGAAAGGGAAGGGGAGTTGATCGCGGACCCCCCAGTGCCATTCAACAAGGGCAGCCTGCCGTCTCCCAGCTCAGCAAACGCTCAGAGCAAACAAGCAAAGGCGTAGCGTGTTTGCCTGCGAGTTGCACAGAAAGCAAGTCTTCTTTAATTAATGACTCACCCGGTAATTGCTGTTCCAGTGTGCGCTGCGTGCCGCCGTCTGCGATGGGCTTTCTAGACAATTTTGGCGCCAGTGGCCTAATGTGGGCACGCTGTGCCTGCACGCCCGGGACCCGAGTGCCCCATCCATCACCCATCAGCGTGCCTCCTCCAGCCCCCCATGGCGGATCAATACCTCCTCCCGCACCCAGCCCAGCCCCTCACAGGCGCCGCCCTCCCTGGCACGCAGGGCTCCCTGGGCTCTTTCCAAAGGCGCTGGCATTTCCTCCGTGCTGGAATGGGCGTCTCCGAAGGGGCCTGCCCCTCAGCCTGGTAGGGCCAGGTAGTTGGCCTCTCCACGATCTGACCCCTGCAGACCTCATAGCCCAAGTCTCCCCACCCCCCTAACACACAAGATGTCCCCGTGTTGGATACCCAGGGCTCCTGGAGCCCAGCGCTCTGTTCCCTGTCCCTGGGGAATGTTCATTGTGCTTCAGGACTCTGCTCCTGCTCACTGGAGCTTTAAGGTACCTCACAAGGGGGTGTCGACTGCCCTCGAAAGTGAGCCTCATCACCTGTCAGCACTTACTGATGGCCTGTGTGCCTCTGCCTCCCTACCAGACACCTACCCATGTCACCCTGTCTGGGTTCCCAGTGGCCAGGATGGGTCTCAGTGGGGACGAATGACAGATCAAGCAGGGTGGGCCACCCAGACCACCAGCTCAGCAGGTGAAGGAGCTAACGGCTGTTCTGGTCCCCTGTTGTGGCTGAAGTATGCCCCCAAAAAGGTATCTTCAGGTCCTAACCCTGCACCTGCAAATGTGACCTTCTTCATTTATTCGTCTGTTGACGGGCACCGAGGTTTTCTCCATGTCTTGGTGACTGTGAATAATGCCGCAATGAGCATGGGATGGGAGTGCGGATATATTTACAAGGTGGTGATTTCGTTTCCTTTGGGTATATGCCCAGACGAGAGACTGCTGGGCCATACGATAGCTCTATTTTTAATTTGTTCAGGAACCTCCGCACTGTTTTCCACAATGGCTGTACTAATCCACACTCCCACCGACACTGCACGGGGCTCCCTTTTCTCCACGTCCTCTCCAACTCTTGCCATCTCTTGTCTTTTTGATAATAGCCATCCTAAGAGGTGTCAGCGGGTTTCGATTTGCATTTTCCTGATAGTCAGTGATGTTTTGCACCTTTTCATGTACCTGTTGGTCATTTTTATGCCCTCTCTGGAGAAATGTCTATTCAAGTTCTTTGTCCCATTTTTTAATTGAGTTATATTTTTTCTTGCTATTGAGTCATTTGAGTTTTTATTTTTATTTTTTAAATAAATCTTGAATATTAACCCTGTATCTGATATATGCTTTGCAAATATTTTTTCCCACTCTGTAGTTTGCCTCTTCATTTTGTTGATTGTTTTCTTTGCTGTGCAGAAACTTTTTAGTTTGATGTAGTCCCATTTATTGATTTTGCTTTTATAGCCTGAGCTTTTGGTGTGATAGCCCCAAAATCATTGCCGATGCCAATGTCAAAGTGCTTTCCTTCTAAGTTTTCTTCCAGAAGATTTATGATTTCAGGTCTTACATTTGGGTCTTTTATCCATTTTGAGTTACTTTTTATATATGGTGTAAGATGGGATCCAATTTTATTCTTTTGCATGTGGAAATCCAGTTTTCCCTGCTCTGTTCATTGAAGAAACTGTCCTTTCCCCATTGTGTCTTTTTGATGCCCTTGTCGAAAATTAGTTGACCATATATGTTTGAATTTATTTCTGGGTTCTCTATTCTGTTCCCTGGTCCATGTCTTTTCTTTGCCAGTACCATGCTGTTTTTATTACCATAGCTTTGTAATATAATTTTAAATCATAAGTGTGATGCCTCCAAATTTGTTTTTTGTTTTTGTTTTTGTTTGTTTGTTTTTATTGCTGTTGTTCTCAGTATTGCTTTGGCTATTTAGGGTCTTTTGTGATTCCACACAATTTTTACGATTGTTTCTTGTATACAGTATCTGTCAGTAAATAAAAAATTATTAAGATGCCAAGAGACAGAATCATATGAATGAAAACTGAGAAGAAAAACAGACAACAGAAACAAACACAATGTTTATCCAGATACTGGAGTTAGATGGCAAGGACTTGAAAATAACTATAATTAACATATGCTTTAAGAGGGTAAATTATGGAGCTAATTGATTTTTTAAAAGGAATATTTCAACAAAGTTGAAATCTACAAAAAATCAAATGAAAAAATCTAGAAATAATGATACTTAAAACTGATAATTCAATAGATGGAATTAATACCAGGGTAGACACAGCAGAAGGCAGAATTAGTGAAACAGAAGACAGATCAATAGGGAATATCTAAATTATAACACACAGAGGAAAAAAGAATGAAAGATGCATAAAAGAGCATAAGGGGTATGTGAGACAATATAAAATATATCTCACATATTTGTAATTGTATTCCCAGAATGAAAAGAAACAGAGAATGGTTGATATAGACTGAATTATGTCCCCCTGTCAATTCAAGACAGCATCTGCAAGCCAAGGAGAGAGTCCGTTCAGGAACCAAACTGGCCAGCACCCTGATTTTGAATCTCCTAGCCTCCAGAACTGTGAGAAATAAATATCTGTTGTTTAAGCCACCCTGCTTATAGTATTTTGCTATAGCAGCTGAGCAGACTAAGACAATGGGGAAGAAGAAAATTTGAAGAAATATTGATATAGAATTTTTGAAATTAGTTGTAAGAAATAAAACTCACAAATTCTAAAGGCTCTGCAAGTCCCAATGAGGAGAAACACAAAAGAACAAAGCCAACTACACTCAGGCACATCATAGCAAAATTGTCAGGAAAAAAAGACAAGACAAAGAAAACAATCTTAAAAAGAAAAAAAAAAAGACAAGAAAATCTTTAGAATATCCAGAAGGGGAAACAACACATTGTATACATTACCTTTAGGAAAACAGTTACGAGAAAATCAACTCACTTCTCAAGAAAACCATGGAATCTAGAAGGCAATGAAATGATCTTTTTTTTTTAATTTTTTTATTTTGTCAATATACACTGTATATGATTATTATGGCCCATCACCGACACCTCCCTCCCTCCTCCCTCTCTCCCCTCCCCCCCAAGAATGTCCTTTCCGTTTGCTTGTTGTAACAACTTCATGAAAGTATAGTTGTTATATCTTCCTCCCCACCCCACCCCCGGTTTTTTTTTGTGTGTGTGTGTGT
>NW_007726187.1:196322-268913 GCF_000696425.1 Galeopterus variegatus | reverse complement strand
CCTGGTGTGGTGGGTGGGGGCCAGGCTTGCAGGGAGCAGTCGGGCTTTGCCCCGCAAGTGAGGCTGGACTGGGGGGGACTTATGGGGTCGCGGGGCTGTGGCCGTCTGCCACGCTTCACTCTGCCTTTGTGGGATCCTTTGCTGGCTTTCCGTGCCTTTGATGACTGGGCTGATCGCTCGTTCGTTCCCGCGGCCGGGCTTGGGCGCTCTCGGGAGACCTCTTCAGTGTCGGCCCCAAAACCTCGAACCTGCTGTCGCTTGTTTGTCGATGTAGGATCGTTGTTGAAAGATTTATTTGCCTTTTGCTGCTCTTGGAAATGCAATCAATACTCTGGTATCACAGCGCACGGCTCACAGGATCGCGCTGTCTCCTGGCGTGGCCGCTCAGACCCGATGCCATCTTCAAAAGTTTTCTCACAGGATCGCGCTGTCTCCTGGCGTGGCCGCTCAGACCCGACGCCATCTTCAAAAGCCTCAAACTTTAAATATTTTTTTAAAAAAAAAGTTTTCGAAAATCCATCTTTTAACTTTCTCTATTTTGACTATTCCAAATTTTCTTTTCATTAGAAAACCGCTACGTACATTTTTCTCTAGTTTTCTGCTCCATATTCTTTTTGTTTTATTTGGTCTTTATAGGTCATGCTGCTAGATAGTCTAGAACAATGAGCTGAAATGATCTTTTTAAAGCACTGAAAGAAATGATTTGTCAACCTTGAATTCTATACCCAGACAAACTATCCTTTAAAATGAGAGTGAAATACGTTTTTAGACAAACAAAAACTATTGCTTTCTCTGTCACTGGCATACTTGCACCAAAAGGAATGCTAAAATGGATACTGTAGGTAAAAGGAAAGTAATTTGGCTAAAGGTCAGGAATGTATGAAGGGATGAAGAGTAAAAGAAAGGGCACACATGTTCACAAATAAAAATGATAGCGACTGTTCGAAACAATAATAGTAATGTAGTATGGGGTTTAAAACATGCATATAAATAAAAGGCAGAAAATGGTAATGTTAAAGATTGGAAGGGTAAATAAAATGAAAGTGTTCTATGGCTCTAACAGCATTAGGGAAGTGATGAAAGAAATCATTTCTGTTAGTTTATCATAAGTGAATAATGTGTGTTCTAATCTCTTGGTTACCACTAAAACTAATAAGTTAGTAGAAGAAAATGGGATTATATTTTTTTAAAGATCAATTCAAAGAATGCAAGGAAAGAGAGAAAAGGGAGGACAAATAGGAAGTAAATAGTAAGATGGTAAATATAATCCAGCTATGGCAGTAACTACATTAAATGTCAATGAAATAAATACTCCAAGTAAAAGCATAAGATTTTCAGGCCAGGTAAAACCCTTCACAAACTACATTTCCTATGTAAGACATACTTCCTCTTCCTTAGCAGAGATCTCAAGTTCCTGCCTATTATGGCCCCTGTCCATCTCTCATGTCCTGTTTAAGACCCTACCCTCATTGTGTCTTATGGATGAGAAACACCAAAATTCTCATAGCTATTCAAAGTCAGCCTCTGTACCTTTATTCATGCTGTTTCCTTTGCCTGGAATAGTCCTCTTTAAGGCTTCCTACCCACCCTCCCAAATATACACACATGCTTTGCCTAGTCCATGACCCATGGCCCAGCTCAGGTCCACAAAGCTTTCTATCACCCTCCTCTGCTCTATGCCACCTTAGGTGTGCCCTTCCCATGGCCTTTACACTGCTAGCCACGGTCTATTTAGTCTGCTGGCTGTAAGGGAGCCCCTCATTAGAAGGGACCCCAAGTGTCAATCTGTTGCAATTCAGTGCCAGGGCAGGCACTGTGCACACCTCCCAGATGCAACCCCTGCTGAGAACAGCAGCAGTGGTCACTGCTAGCACCGATGGGCTCTTCACAGGGGCTACATGCTGCAAGAAGGGCTGAATCCTCACAGGGACTCTATGAGATAGGGGCTATTATGCCATTTCACAATAACAAAACCAGGGCTTCCAGAAGTAACCTGCCCATGTCCCTAAGACCAGGAAGCCCTCTGCAGTGGCTCACAGGCTAGCAAAGAAGACAAGCAGTTAACGAGGAGAGGGGAGGAGGGATAAGAGAGAAGCGTGGGGGCTGGCAGCTCAGGGCAGGCACACCTTGCCTGGTCTTGGGAGTCACGGAGGGCTTCTTCAGGAGGCAGTGTTTATGCTTTATCCTGAAGGCTGAGTAGGAGCAGGCAGGATGAAGGGCAAAGCATCCCAGCAGTGGGAGGCACTGTGTGTGCTCCTGAGGTGGGACAAAGTCTGCAACAGTGATGCAGCTGTGGTGGGGCTAAGAGGAGATGGTGAGTGTTGAGACTAGAGAGGAAGGAGTCATTAATGTCCTTGTCACTAAGGTACCTGGCACATCACTCTGTAAATTATCTTTGAACCAAACTGGACTTGCCAGCAAGTGACTCAGCAACTGAAAAGTGAGCCCTGGTTGGATGTGAATTTCCAGCCTCACTCCTGGGCACCGGGAATCTTGCAGCAGGGTCTGCTTGTGCTAGAGGAAGTGCACTTGACATTCGTGGCTTCCTGTGACCCTCACTCCACCCTGAGGCACCATTATCACAGATGAAGGCACTGGAGCCCACAGCAGTGTCCCACTGAGGTCCACGCTCTGCCTTCCTGACACACAGTGCGGACCTGCTCACCATGCCACACGACTTCCTGGCTTCTAGTCCCCACCCTGGCACTGATATTCCCAGACTCCATGGTTAGGTGGCCTCCCCTTCCAGGCCTCAGTTTCTCCAGCTGTCAAATGAAAAGTTTGGACTAAGATGACGTTTTGGCACCATCCAGTTCTAACACTCCCTGATGGTCTACGGGCCCCTTTTGGTCTCCTAGGACCACCATGATGTATACTTTATGTAGAGCTTGGCCACAAGGCTCTTTTATTTTTGGAGGCTGTCATCTCCCCTGAGCAAATACGCTTCACTCCTGCAAGCCATCTCTCCCCTGCCTGCAGCTCACAGTGTTGATATTCAAACAAACACGGTTCCCATCTTTCTGCCCACATCACCAGGTGCACAGAAATGCAGAGTTCATTCCTGAGGCAATTAATCCCATTAACAAGCAATAATTCACAGCCTTCAACCAGGAGGCTGCCTTCATTACAGAGTGTTAACCAGGGGCAAAGGCAGCCGCTTCTTTAATCCTATGCAAGGTGTGCTGGCTGCCACTGGAACACCCGACACCAGCAGCTTAAGAAAGGTCCCCTGAAATCGACTGCTCCCCTCACTCTGCCACAGCACCCCACATCCCACATCCTTGGGCGCCGATGTGAGGGCTGGGTGCAGGGCAGCATCTCTGTTCCCGGTGGCTGAAGGAAAGCAGCAGATGTGTCTTGCCAGACCCTACGAGGGTCCCTCAACATTCAGCGGATGTCAACAGCCCAGGGCTGATTGGGAGTGATCGTTTTCAGCATGGAGTCAGCCGGGAATGGGTTTACCAAACTGTTAACTGTGCTTATTGCAAATCACTTTAATGATGTGTTAACATTTAATTAGATCGCTACCGAATGCTTCAAATTACACATACAGCCGTGAACCTGACCGTTAGAGCAAAAAGAGTCATGGAAAATGGGCACTTGCCCCCGGCCCAGGCTGGGCAGGAGGTCCTGGGCTCAGCAAGCATCTCATTTAATGGGGTACAGCAGGGAGCCTCGGCATTCACTTTAGGTCTCTGGGGAGATCGGCAGGTTTGTGGTTGGAGCCGTGTGGAAATCTTGCACCTCCTGGAAAAGAGAAGCCTGTGTCTTTCACCTGCAAATCTGTATTTTGTCTTTGCCGTCTGCAAGGCACAAGACTAGGTGCTGGGAAGAACCCTGAACTGGAGAGAACACAGACCCCATCCCAGAGAAGACAGGAGAGCAGAGCAGAAGAAAGACGCCTCCTGTCCGTGTGCGCCAGGCCCCGGTTGAGCAGGCTGCAGCCCCAACCCTGCTGCTCAGCAAGGAAGGCGTTTTCTCTGCATTTTACAAATAAGGGACTCGAGGCCCAGAGAAGTGGTCACTGACTCTGCATGCAGTTGTGCTCGAGGGCAGGAGGGGGAAGGTCATGGGTGAAGAGACCACCCACACAAGCCGGGGCCAGCACACAGGGACACATGACATGGAGCTAGAGGTTTCAATCTGCGTTGAAGGAGCCACGCAGGGCTTTAGACATTCCTTAGACAGGAATGACACAATCTAACTCAAGTTTTAAAGATATTAAGAAATGAGATGCGCTTAAGTCTAATAATTTGGAAATAGGAAATTACCAGGTCTGTGCTGTGAACACACTATCGTGTCTAACGGGGTGTGGAGCAAGCCTGTGTGTTGTCCCGTGAGAGTCAAATGCCTCCATTCCAGTGATTCACAATCCAGGATCCTGTCAGACGTGGGCGGTGCCCAGGAGAAACTTTCTCTCTGTCTCAAACATGTGTGCAAACCATGCAAACATATGCATGTATGTATGCACACATGTGCACACTCATGTGCACACATACCTGTGCACACACATGGGCAAACTCACATTCATGCACCTGCACACACACCCCATGCATTCATTTGTGCCCATGCCCACCCACACACGTGTGTTCACACATTCATGTGCACACACACAGTGCCAGTCCTTGACTCACTCACACAATCATGCACAATCCCCAGTCATTCTCCACGAGTCCATCTCTGGACACAGAGGAGCCAGTGAAGCCCATGTAGCCTTGCTGTCCCGTCCACCAGCATGACTTGGGCAAATGCCTATTTTCAAAGGAAATGCCGATGGCCCCACCGCTCTGCCCCCAGAGGGGCCACAGCCCAGTACTTCCGCCAAGAGGCCTGGGCAGCAGCTGTGCTGCAAACGCTACCCCGGCTGTGCTCAGGAAACACTACCCCGGCTGCCCCTAGAAACCCTTTATGACGTGACACGACCAGACAGGCGCAAGGAACAGGCCCTGCAGTCATGTAAAATGCAGAAGAAATTCCCCATCCCGGACACTTGCTGACCAAACAGTGGCGCAGCAGTAAGCACATCCGAGTCCCCTTTTGGGGGCAATTTGACCTGGGCCCCTGTGTAACAAGAGCCTCATTATTTGAAGGAAGCCAAAGGCTTAGGCATGTTCTTTGGGTTGCACAGACCGTGTGGGGGGTGTGGGGAGCTGTGTGAGGTGATGCCACGTGCCCCCAGTTCGCCTGGCCCACCATCCAGACGGAGGCTTCCAGATGAGCCAGTCCGTGGGAAGAGCACAGGAGTTAGTTCAGCAAGCGCCAAAGCCTCAGGCAGCTGGGATGATTGACCTGGAGTAAAATCGTGCAGCCTTCGACTGGCGAGCCCTGGCTGCCCAGCAGAGTCCATGTACGGGTCACCTCCCCAATACAGATTAAGACTGCAGTGCCCCTCTGCTGGGGCGGGGCTGGGAGGGCCCAGCCCTGCTCCTGGATATGCCCTTGTCTCCCATGGACAAAGAATAAAGTAGGATGGACAGGGCTTGAGTTTAACTCATGCCAGCAGAGACTTTCAGATGAATCCCTAAACCTCTTTATACCTTGCTTCCCTCACCCCAAGAATGGCCATGATAAAGGCATCTCCTTCCCAGGACTGGGGCTGAACCAAGCCTCTAAGAGCAGGGACCACAGCACTGTCCCCGAACACTGCCACATACAGGCAGCCAAGGGTCCCCTGAGCCAAGCCCACACCTGCTCAGAGAAGAGAATGGGCACACGCTTACCCAGGAAGAGGTGACTGGACAGTGGTAAGAAGAGTTTGGCAGGAGCATCAGACAAACTGGCAAGAGCATGTGCCGGCTGGCAGGGAGCATAAGCCCCTAGGGCCTCAGACTTTGAAGGCATCCCCCTCCTCTACATGCTCTGTCTCACAAACCCCACTAGGTGCTCACAGAAGAATGCACCCATTGTGGTGGACCTGTGAGAGGAAGGAGCAGCCATGGGGATTGGGCAAGAAACTCCAGCCAAGTCTTTCTCCCCTGCATCCTCCATGGAACACAGCTCTAGATCTGAGCAGGGCATTAGTGAAAATTCATTGCAGCTAGGGAAGGGCACTGGGGAAAGAGGACCCTACTCCTGGAACAGGAACAGGGTAGAAGGCTGAGCCCACACCTACAGCAGAGAAAAGAGCAGAAGAACCAGGAAGGCCACCACCTCAAAAATTAGGGACAGACGGGCCAAGCCCGTGGCGCACTTGGGAGAGTGCGGCGCTGGGAGTGCAGCAGCGCTCCTGCCGTGGGTTCGGATCCTATATAGGGATGACCGGTGTGCTCACAGCACTCACTGGCTGAGCGTGGTGCGGCCGGTCTCAAAAAGGACAAAAAAAAAAAAAAACTTAGGGACACATGCAAAACTGAGATGAAGGGTCAATCAGAACTACAGTGACCATATGTACCACCACCCCCTGCCACCAAGCTGGCAAGATCAGAAACACAGGTAACAGAATAGTGTGAGAGAAGGCAGGAGAGGAAAAGCAGCAAGGGGATCTCTCTGAGGCACAGGGCAATAGTAAAATCTATAATTCAGACTCAGAGAGAAGCACTTAGAGTAACCACAGCAATAGCAAATCTCAAACACAGTCTAACCATAAGCAGATTAACTTCAACCCCACACAAAGAGCCCCACAGAGGGAAGGTATGCCTGGACAAGATGTCTGGCTTTTAGAATTCTGAGGCATGCAAAAAGAAGAGAGGAAAAACCACATTCATAAGAGAAAAAGGACACAATACACATGTTGGAGCTATCCAACAGAGAATTTAAAATAGCTGTGATTACTATGTTGAAAGCTGTAATGGAAAAAGGGGACAACACACATGATCAGATGGGTTATTTCAACAGAAACTCTAAGAAAGAATCAAGTAGAAATGCTAGAAAAGAAAAACACAGAGACAGAGAGGAACAGCACCTTCAGTGGGCTCATCAGTAGATGCTTCAGGGCTGAGGAAAGAATCACTACACTTGAAGACAGGTAAAAACAAACAAACAAACAAACAAAAAACCAAAAAACCACCCAAACTGTAAAAAAGAGAGAGAAGAATAAATGCAAAACTGAATAGAAAATCCAGGAGCTATGAGACTATATCAGACACTCTAATATATGCATAATTGGAATCCCAGAAGTAGAAGAGAGAGAATAAGCAGGAGAAATATTTAAAGGAATAATGGCCAATAATATATTGAAATGAATGACAGACACCAAAACACAGATCCAAGAAGCTCAGAGAACATCAACTAGAATAAATACCAAAACAAAAGCAAACAGAAAATCACACCTAGGCATATTATATGCAAACTGCTAGAAATCAAAGACAAAGAGAAAGCACTGAGGCCAGCCAGAGGGGGGGAAAAAGCATTATATGCAGAAGATTAAAAGTGCAATGTGCAACAGAGTTCTCACTAGAAACCAAACAAGACAGAAACCAATGGAGTGAATCTGTAAAGTGCAGAAAGAAAGAAAAAAATAATAACCCAGAGAAAATATTTTTGCAAAAATGAAGGAGAAACAATAACTTTTTCAAATGAACGAAAATTGAAGGAATGCATTTCAAGCAGACCTACTCTAAAAGAAATGCTAAGGAATTTCTTCAGAAGGAGGCTATGATATTAGACTGAAACAGTTCTACACAAAGAAATAAACAGTGCTGGAAATAGAATAGATGAAGGTAAAATTAAATTCATTTTCCCCCTACTTTTAATTGCTTTAAAAGAAAACAAACTGTCTAAAGCAAAAATAGCAGCATCATACTGTGTGTTTATAGAATGTGTAGAAGTGAAGGTATGACAGTGGCACAGAAATTGGGAAGAAAAAATTGGGAATGCACTGTTTTAAGGTCCTTACACTACATATGTAGTGGTGTGATATTATTTGAAGGTAGACTCTAATTAATTAAAGATGTATATTTAAACCAAAGGGCAACCACTAAAAGTTTTTTTAAGAGATATAAATAATAAATCAGCAGAGGAGATAAAATCAAATCAGAAAAAATGCCTAATTGACAAAAGAGAAGGCAGAAAAACAGGAAAAAGAGATTAAAAATAAAAGGAACAAATAGAAAATGGCCAGAAAAATGATAGATTTTAATCAAACCATAGCAGTAATCACATTAAGTGTGAATCATATAAACATAGCAGGTAAAAGGCAGAGATTGTCACATTTGATCTTTAAAAAATCAAGACTTGGTTGGATGTCTATAGGAAACCCACTTTAAATATATAGAAAAAAATAGGTTACAAAAGTAAAAGGAAGAAAAAAAATAAACCATTGTGGGGAAAATAGGATAATTTATTCAGGCTCCCTTGACTCAGATCTGGCTGGGGTTCGGCAGCACATTTCTTGTAAAGAAGTTGTGTGTGGGTGGAGTTAGTGCGCATGTGCACCGATGTATCTTTTTAGTTTTGTTGCTATTGTGTGTTCTTCAGTTTGTGAAGCAACAGCTGGCTGGCAGAGCTTGCATCTAAAAATAGAGCACTTTTAGTCTGCTGGCAGCTGCTCAGTTTTCAGTTTTACTTTGGACCTTGCTGGTAGCAGTTGAGTTTCTGAGTTTCTGTTAGTACTGCCTAGCTCTTAGACATGTGTGTGCTGAATAAAAACTATTCCTTCTTCAACCAAGGCTCTGAGGACCTTTTTGCCAGTTACCTAGCTCATAGACCTGCATGTGAAGGGTTTGTGAATGGGCTCGAGGGGTCTGTGAGCTCCAGACCCTAGCCCTAGCTCTACAACCATGTAAACACTAGGCAAAAGAAATCTGGAATAACTATGTTAATATCAGACAAGGTAGATTTTAGAAAAATGAATATTGTCAGAGATAAAGAGGAACATTACATAATGGTGATGGAGTCAATTCTATAAGAATGCATAACAATCTTAACTGTGTATGCACCTAACAACAGAGATTCGAAATAATGAACCAAAAATCAATAGAAGTGAGAGGAAAATCAGACACATCCACAACTATATTTGGAGATGTCAACTTTATTTCAGAAATGGACAGAAAAGTAAACAGAAAACCAGTAAGAATAGAGATCTCTGAAAACCACTAGTAGTCAATTGACATGTGTAGAATATCAGACTATTGACAATAATAGAAGAATACATCTGGCTCATAAGACAAAACTTAGCAAAACTAAAAGAATAGGCATATTTTAATCTTGAACCATAACAACAGGTAGCAATAAATCAATAGCAGAAGGGTAGCAGGAAAAAAATAAATATTTAGAAATTAAACAACAATGAACTTGTAATAAACCATAGGTAAAAGATTAAGTGTTAAGGGAGATTTAAAAATATTTTAAAGTGAGTGAAAATGAAAATAAAACATATTAACATTTGAGGGATAGAGTTAAAGCAATGCTTAGTGGAAAAAAGAAGACTCTAGTCTCAAATGGTTTCATTTGAGAATACAATCAAATATGCAAGGAAGAAACAATGTCCCTTCAACACAATGTCTCCTAGCAAATAGAATAGAAAAAGTCATTTTATGAGACCAACTCATTTTATGAGACCAGCAATACCCAATATCAAACTAGTCAAAGACATTACAAGAAAAAAAAACCAGAGGCCAGTATTCCTCATTCATGAATATAGGCCTGTAAACATTCAATATATATTAGCAAATTGAATCCAGAAATACAAAGGCAATTAAAAATTGTTTAATTAATGTAATGCACCATATTAATAAGTCACACAATTATCTCAACTAATGAAGCAAAAGCATTTGACAAATTCAAAATCTATTCAAGATGAAAGAAGTTCTTAGCAAATTAGGAATGGTAGCGAATTTCCTTAGCCTAAAAAAGAGCATCGCATTGACATCCTAACATCAAAGGTAAAGGTGAAAGAGTGAATGTTTCCCCTAAAATCAAAAACAAGGCAAGGATATCCTTTTCCACCACTCCTATTCAAAAAGTTCTATACTTTACTGTAAGTACCAGCCAATGCAATAAGGCAAGAAAAAGAAGAAAAAAGCATATGGATAAAAAAAGAAATAAATCTTCATTCACAGATGACATAATTGTCTATGTGGAAAATCCCAAAGAATCTACAAAAATGCTCTAAAACTAATAAATGAGTTCAGCAAGGTCAAAAGACACATAATCAACATACAAAAATTGATTTCATTTTTATATAATAACAAGAAAGAATTGAAATTTTAAATAATAAACAAATACACAAACAGTACCAAAAAATGAAATATTTAGATATAGATTTTAAATATGCAAAATTTGATGCTGAAAACTAAAAACACTGATGAAAGAAATCAAACAAGACCTAAATAATGGGTGAGATTTATGACAAGGAAGACTGCAAATTGTTAAGATATATTTCTACCCAATTTTTCTATAGCTTTAATGAAATCCCAGCAATCAAAAATGTACATGGAAAGGAAAATTAACTAATATGGTCACTACAAATCTGAAAAAGAATAATAAAGTTGAAGCCTCACATTACCTGATTTTGAGACTTGCTACAAAGCTATTGCAACCAACACAGTACGGTATTAGTGAAAGGACAGACGTACACTCATTGGAACAGAATAGAGCCCAAAATAGACCCACAGAAATATAGGTAAATGATTTTTGACACAAGGGCAAAAGGAATTAAATAGGTAAATGGCAGTCTTTTCAACAAAGGGTGCTGCAAAAATTGTGCGTACCTCTGCATTTAATTAGTTAATTAATCCTTAACCAAATAACAAAATCAATGCAAAATGGAACATTTGCAAAAAGTATAAAACTATAAAACTTCTAGAAGAAAATATAGAAGAAAAGTTGTGTGACATCGAATGAGGCAGAACTCCTAGATAAGACACCAATAACAAGCTGCATCAAAAAAAAAAAGAGTTGACTTTATCCAAAATTTATCCAGCTTTATCCACATATAAAACTTGTGCCTTGCAAACAAACAAAAGACTTGTTAAGAGAATAAGACAAGCCACAGACTGGTAGAAAATATTTTCAAATCATATTTCTGGTAAAACATTGTATCCAGATTATATTCACATATAATTTTTAAAAAGCTCTAAAAGGTCAAAATTAAGAAAACAAACCAATTTTTAAAAGGCAGGAATATTTAAACCAACAACTCATTGAAAAGGATATACAGATGACAAATAAGAAAAAGTTTAGGGGAAAAGGAGATGAGTCCGGAGCATCTTGGGGTGCTAGAAACTAGGGAATCACTTTGCAAAAAGAGAGATGGGTACATATGAAAAGAGAACAGGGCTCTCCAAAAGACTGTCTAGTGCCTGAAGCTGGAACAATTTAAGCAACAAAAGAGACAAAGGTAAAACTGGATTAGAACTCAAAGAATAAAGTAAACCACCAGAGTCCTTACCGATTTCAATAAATAAGTTGATTAAATAATTAATAGATGGAGAAGTGGCAACTCTTTCTTTTCAGAAGAATTCCAGATGCTAAATATGGAAGGAATAAGGAAAACAGACCATTGCCATTAGAATATCACAATCATAATTGCTGCAGGCAAGATCCGTTGTTGAATGCTAAAATCAATAGGCAAAAGTTGCAGGAGAGAGGATATTTGGAGAGCCTCATGGTATCTCTTCCAAAGTATTATGAATTACAAAGGAAAAACAATGACTAAAAAGGAGAAAGCTGGCAAGTGCTACCTTACCCAAGGGATTGAGGTCAGGATCACCAGTGACAGGACACAGGGGACAGCCGCTGGTATGATGCATTGAGAAGGACACATCTCTTCTGGGGTTTGAAGTAAGGTGGCACCTCAATCTTATCATGAAAAAACATCAGACAAGCCCAAGTTGAAAAATGATCTGCAAAATAACTTTCAAGTCTTAAGGTCATGAAAGACAAGGAAAAATGGAGGAACTGTCAGAGATTGGAGGAGCCTAAGGACACGTGAAGGCTACAAAAAAAAGAACGTTAGTGGGAAAACTGGTGCTCTGAATGAAATCTGCAGTTTCATAATAGTATTGTGTCGACATTAAGTTCTTAGTGTGGATAATTGGGAAATAGTGTAGATAATTGGGAAAAATTTATAACTCTTCTGTAAATCTAAAATTATCTCCAGGTAAAAAGTTAAAAGTGGGAAATGGTTGAGAACGAAGTTGGAGCACACCTGCCACCTAATTTCAAATCTCACTGTAAAGTTGCAGCAATCAAGTCACTGTGGGGCAGAATAGAAGGTCCAGGAACAGAGCCAGACACACATGTGGCCAACGGGATTTGACAGAGGGGCAAATGCAATCCAGCAAGAAAGGACGATCTTTTCAACACGTGGCGCGGACACAATCGAACAGACACGCAAAACCATGAGTTGCCACCCGCGTCTCTCACCTTATAAACAAATTAACTCCAATGGGTTACAGACCTAAGCGCAAAATGTAAAACTATAAAAGTTTTAGAAGGAAGTATCTGTGACTTGGATTAGGTAAAGTTTTCTTATACACATCAACAAAAGCATGATTCATAATAGAAAAAAAGGATAAATTTAATTTATTAAAATTCGTTTTGCAAAAAGACATTATTAAAAGAATGAAAAGACAAACCACAGACTGTGAGACAATGTTTGAACTGACACTCTATAAGGGTGACGGTGAGCACACAAGAAGACGCTCAGCCTTATTATGTACTAGGGAAACACATGCCAAAACCACAGCAAGCCACTGCTGCACGCGGACAAGCGTCGCTGAGTAACAACAGAACAAACCCCCGACAGTGCCAAATGCCGACAAGGCTGCAGAGCAACGGGATCTCACACAGGACTGCCGGGGTGGGTGGGGGTGGTCTGCAGTCTCTTATCACGTTCAGCAGACATTGCCGCAGGACCCAACAATCACAGACCTAGACGCTCCCCCAGGTGAGATGGAAACCTGTTTTCCCACAAACACCTGTATGTGAATCTTCACAGCAGCTTAGTTCATAATCGCTTAAAACCGGTAACAACCCAAATGTCCCTCTGGTAGGGAATGGGTTGTGCTTTTCAGTTATGGTGATAGTTACAGGACTGTGTGCATTTGTCAAAATTCTTAAAACCGCATGTAGAAAAATTAATTTTGCTGTGTGCAAATTTAAAATAAATTTTTAAAAAAATGTTGACACTATTGCATGGTGGGGTCATCCCTTGCTCTTTCCTTCTAACACAAGAACAGCATGTCCCAAATTGGAGCTGCGTCCTCAGCCGG
Organism: Galeopterus variegatus; assembly: GCF_000696425.1. Taxonomy (NCBI): domain Eukaryota; kingdom Metazoa; phylum Chordata; class Mammalia; order Dermoptera; family Cynocephalidae; genus Galeopterus; species Galeopterus variegatus. The sequence continues at coordinate 255,759 of NW_007726187.1, read as the reverse complement.
ATCCCAGAACAAGCAACATGCGGCAGACCCAGGGCCTCGAGGAGACTGAGGACTGGGGTTTGGGGCCGGAAGCCACCCGTGCAGAGCTGGCTGACACCCGGCACGTGCTCGCCTCTTGCTCCCTCTGCCCACTGTGGTTGTGACTCTGACTGGAGCCATGGCCACCTGTGCTGGCCTGACCCCCTGTGGGGGACATCTGTTGTGTGATTCCCCCCACGACCCCCTCCTCCACTTCTTTGTGGTGAATGTGAAGCTTGCCTTGGAGAGCTGCCCCCTCCCTCTCTGGGTGGTTTCACTGGGGTATCCGACCATGCTCCCCATGCCCCTGGCTAGAGAGGACACGTGACCCTACTCGGCCAGTCAGAAGCCTCCTGTGGATTTTATACGCAGGCACTGGAGAGAGAGGAAGGCTCTCTTTTTCATGGACTTGAGCTGTCAGGATGTGACCACAAGTACTCAGTGGTCACATCCCCTGCCATTTGGAAGCATTCAAGAGACCATCAGAGGTGGAGAAGACCCTGGTTCCCTTCCAGCTGGGGCCTGCTGCACACCCACACCTGCTGCTACATGAGCCAGAGGCCCCTTCTGTCCTGAGCAGCCTGGGACTCCACCGCAGAATCAGACTGTACCTCCTGCCTCCCCGCTGCCATCTCTGCTCCCCTGAGCTATCTGATGCTCCCCAGGTCTGCACCAAGCACACCTCTGTGCACAGATCAGCCTGGGCCAAGCCCGAGGCTGGGGCCAGCGTGCAGGGAGGACCCGACTGGCCCATGCTCTTGGCAAGAGCCAGCCCGGAACCCAGACGCAGCTGCCACCTTCCCCAGAGACCCTCCACGGCCCCCCTCCCCGACCCCGTTAATTGGGCCACATCTGGTGACTGCAGATCGCTTCTCACTCCCACCTCACTCCAGAGCCGTCCCGCCATCCACCTTCTGGACTCCAGCCAATCAGGGCTGTGCATCTCACAGCCAAATGGCCTTCTCCTCGCAATGACCCGCCTTGCAGGCGGCTCACCAATCTGCTCCCGTCTGGATCAGCCCAGGAGGGCCAGCGAGGGAGCGCGTCACGTCCACGTCTGTCTAGGCTGCCGGGCATCGTGCACACTTGCCTGCATGGGCAGTGGTTGTGCACACGTCCCCATGCCCCTCAGAACAGACTCTACTCACAGAATCGCCTGCAGGCCGGGGAAACCACTTCCCCCCAGTTCCTCTCTCCTGCCTCTCCCCGCACCAGCACCCCCACTCAGAGTACTGAGTGTGAACCCCAGGTCAGCCCACATGGCACTGAAGCAGAATCCAAGATGCCCCCACCCCTCACGAGGTGCTCAGAGCCCGGAGGAGAGGAGGACATATTCATAGATCCTTGCCATGAGGGGATTTGGCGAGGGTTTTGACGGAAAATAGAAATAGCCACAGATTTTACTCTAGAGTAGAGCTCAGTAGATTATAACTGCAAAGAGGTCCTTCCAGGTGTGCCAAGAAATGCCTGGACGTGGAGGTGGTGCCTGGATCTCAGAGCACAGCCAGGCTCTCAGGTGGAACCGGGGGAGACCCGGCTCAGTGCCCTCCCATGAAACCTCCTCGGTTTGGGGGGCTGCCCATGACAGCAGCACAGAGGGGCAGACTGGAGAGCCGAGGTCTCCCCAAGGGACCTGCCATGGTCAGGAGGTCCTGGGGCCTCGAAGTGCTGCTGTTTCCAGGGCAAAAAGGCAGGCAAGGCCCACAGGGGGTTCTGGGCAAGGCCGGAGTGTGGTTGTGTCCTCCAGGGCCACCAGGCAGGCTGAGTAGGAGGCTCCTGCAGGCACAGGATGGAAGGTGCCAGGCTGGAGTGAGGCAGCGGTCTGGGGTCTAGATGTGGGGGTGCTGGGCCGTGGGTGGCTGCAGCCGCGGGCAGGAGGAAATCTCCCCGAGAGGGAGCCAGGCTCAACGCCAAGTCCTGGCTCATGTGTGTGCTCACAGCCCCCCGCCCCAGCACTTGACAGCGTTCGCCAACCATGTTCTCCACTCCCCTTACGGTTCCTGGCTGAGCAGCCAAAACAGTGACATGGCTGAATGGTTGCCCCTAAAAGAAACGGCGTGTTCCAGTTTCTAGCCTGTGAGGACTGGAAGGGGCCTTCAAGTCCACCGGTCAGAGCCCACCTGCCCAGCAATCACAGGATGTCTCCAAGCCCTCCCATGACAGGGGCCCTCCCAGTGGGGCGGCCTCCTTTAGAGGGTCCGAGATGCTGGAGCTGTCTGGGGGGAGGGGGTGGCGCACTTCGGAGCCGGGTCAGGACTGCAGGCTGCTTGGGCCACCCTGCCCCTTGGCCCAGGCCAGCAGTGAGCAGGGCTGCTGCAAGCGTCTGCTCAACTAACAGCCACTAAACACCTCCTTAATGTCAAAGCAGAAGAGGGCCACACCCTCATGGAATGTTCTAGAGGTGAATACAAAAAAAAAAGGAGGTGTATAAATATAATAACCCATGGTGGTTAGAGCAGAGCTCCCCAAGCTGTACACCAGGTACACTGGGCTGTGCCTGTGAGGTCACCTGTGCAGGAGGGTGACTACTATAGGGGGGTCACCTGTGAAGGACGATAACTGTGTAGGTGGGTCACCTGAGAAGAAGGGACCCCTATGAAGGAGGATCTCTTGAGAAGGTGGATTACATTTGTAGGTTGTTCACCTGTCAGGGAGGGTCACCAGGGAGGGCAGGTCATCAGGGAAAGCAGGTCACCTATGTAGGTGGCTTACCTGTGAAAAGGGTCACCGGGGGGGTCATAAGGGAAAGAAGGTCACCTGTGCAGGAGGGTCACCTGCGGAGGAGTCCACTGGTGCAGGAGGGTCACCTGTGGAGGAGCCCGCCTGTGTAGGAGGGTCACCTGCGGAGGAGCCCGCCTGTGCAGGAGGGTCACCTGTGGAGGAGGGCCACTGGTGAAGGAAGTTGTAAGACATTGGTCTTCCCCATCCTCTGCAGGGGCTGGGGGTCCTGGAGGAGCCTGGTCAGGAACTCCACGGAAGGTGCCTGAGTGGAGGGGTCAGAGGAGGAGGAGCCCGTGGTCCCAGAAGATGGTGACAAGCATGGCCACACAGACACGTGTCCAGCAACAGATGCCAAGAGCACTGCTGAGGGCTCTACCTCACACCATGGGTTCCAGCAGCCCAGAGCACCTGCCTCACCAGGTGACAGGTCCAGGAGATGCTGGAGCAGGGACCACCTGGCTCAGGGCCAGTGTGGAGCCCCAGAGTGAGTGTCCGGGCCGGGCTGGAGGCAGGAGGCCATGGGCACCCAGGGCACCGCTGCAGGCAGTGAGGCACCCCTCTCACACCCACGGGGCATCTATGCCACTGGCTGCCATCACTGTGTGACCTACACACTAGGTCACTAGTTCTGAATCCCTGGAGTGAGAACGTTCAGTCACATCAGAATCTGTTTGCGTGGTCACAAGAAATTCCAAGATTGCATGTGTCCATGAAACAAGAATGAAAGGGGCCTGGCTAGAGGCTGTCACAGAGCCCTCTGCCGTGAGCTTTTAATGCTGCCACCCTTGCTTTAAAATGCCTCCCCCTACCCCCATCTGTGGAGACGCTCCTCACGAGCCATGGCCCTCACGGATCTGAAAACGAAGTTACATGAACACCCTGGCGGCGAGTCACTGGGGCGTCTTACTCATGAAAAACAGCATAAAAGTGTCCCAGTTTCTCATTAAATGTTGCAAACTCCAGTTCCTCATTAAAATTTAGGAAAAGTTACTTGGAGATTTATACAAATTCAATATGAAAATAATGTCTGTTTTCCCATTGTAATTATATAACACAAAGAAAATTGAATGCATTTTTTCCTCCAAGCCCCCAGGCCAACTCCATTTTACTCGGGGTGTGGCACGAGTGGTACTGTTTTCCTGTGTGACATGATAAGGGACAGGGCTCATGGAGGCCTGGGCAGATGCTTGGGCAGTGGTCGGAAAAGGGATGGATCCCTGGGTGGAAACATGTGCATGGGTGTTGTCAGAGCAGCAAGGGGGCCGTTGGGGGTGGGCTCAGGGGACAAGGAGGTGGCCGCAGCAGCTGAGGCTACAGGGTCCCGGTCACCCCTCATGGGCCAGATGGAGCAGCCAGGTCTGATCCTCAGGGGGATGAGCCCCAGAGCTGGCCCTGGGGTTGGGAGGCCAGACCTGCAGCCCCCTCGCCCCTCCACACTGAGATCCAGCATGTCTGCGTTGGAAGCTGAGGAGCTTGGCATTTGGCTGCGGGCGTTCCGGCAAACTGTTGCTGGCATGGCCTGGGGCCCTGAGGGTCGGCCATGTGACACTTAGCAGGGGAAGCAGGCATCCCTGGGGAGCAATTGAACACTTCTGAGCACTTTGGAGAGGTGACCCCTCCCTACAGAGACGCGCCCCCTCCCCAAGATGAGCTCCCTCCCAGTGGGCTAGACTAGAAGGCTCGGGACACTGGGGGTGCGCAGCTGGGCTGGAGGAAATGAGCCCGCGCACTTAGCACGGGGCCGCGTGAAGACAATGCGCTCTCAAGGAAATGAGATCGATTCGCACTAGCTAGGGCCTCGCGATTAAAAGGAATCCAAGGCCGAAGGCTCAGGCTGCTGGGCTCTGTCGGCCATTTGGGCTTTCTGTGAAGCCACATATGCTTCAAATAAGGTGTTGCCTACATCATGGGTGTCAGGGCCAAGTCCTCCTGTCTCCAGTGGCACACCTGTGGCACACCTGGGGAACCCACACTCTCTGTGGGCACCACTGAACTGCCCTTTCCACCTGCCAGCACCTGACTCTGTGCTGGCCCCAGTGAAACGACTCTTCTCCCCCCAGCGGGGTGAGCCCACACCCACCAGAGTGCCTGCAATGGCATCGGGGTTGCCCACCTGGTGAGATGGGCTGTGTTCACTATAGAGGAAAACACAGTGTCCCAGGCATCCCAGGAAGGGACAGCCCAGGTTCACTTGCCCACGGGAAGCATAAAGACATTTGCTGATGGCTGTCTGTTTCTGACACTGAACACATGTTCACTCACAGGACCTCACTCAATCCCACGATCACCCAGTCACTTTCATGGTGTCATCTCCATCTTGCTGATGGGGGTGGGGGCACTGTCCCAAGGCAGCACAGCCAGGCTGGAGTCAAGCCGACTTGTCTGTCCTTACAGCTGCGCTCAGATGGAATGCGAGCTGCAGACACGGCCCACAGATGGGCTGACAGACGCCTGTGCTGTGCTCAGTCCAAATGACATTGTTGCACAAAGATGCTCCTGCAGCACAGGGAGGTGACTGGGCAGGGACGTCAGGTCTCCAGTGAGGAATTGGTCCCCAAACGCTGTCATTCCCTCTGCTTGCCAGAGTGGTCATTAGGAAGAGGGCGGGTGGCTGCCGTGACCAGGATCACACGTGTGTGTGCCCTCGGCAGCCCAGCAGTGGCGGGAAACGGGTTACCCAACGCAGATGTGTGTGTGTGGGGGGGAATAGCTTGTCATGTTTCTCTGCGGCCCCAGGGCCAGGGCAGGCACATCATGGGGGGAGGTCACTTCCCAAGAGACGAGGGAGAGGGTGCTGGCTGCGTCGGTCCCCCTCGTCTCCCTCCACATCCACAGAGGGAGGTAATGCTGTTCACGGCGGGCAGACGTGGCCCAGGGCTATGGTGGCAGTATCCCCTCCTCTCCAGCCTGGCACCATGGCGACAGGCTCTCAGGGTCTTCCCTCAAACAGAAGTGCACCTCACATCCCCCAAGACACAGGGGACAGTGCGCAAACGTCCCCTGCCATCCCCCTGCCGTCCTCCTGCACCCATAGCCCCAAGGGGGTGGCCAGTGTCAGGCAGCAGAGGACTTCCTCCCCCGGGTGTGTTAAGGGAGAACATGTCATTGCTGGAGATCACCCCCACCGAAGGCTCGCCGTGCATGGGGGGCTCCGAGGTGGGCCGGCCCCACCCCGCCCTCACTGAGGCAGACACAGAGCTGGACGGAGGTGGCCAGGGAGGGCTGCGGGGCATCGCCGCTCGTCTCACGGACAGGAGGGCGAGGTTTGCTGAGCAGTTGCTAAACACATCGGACACTGTGCGGGAGTGACCTGGGCAAAAAAGGCCAAGAGCGGAGCGATTAACCCCCTGTTTAACACCCCGTTTAAACCTCCGATGGCTGCCTGGCCCGCGTGTCCCCCTCCCCCAACCCTCCCAGATCTGCCCAGCCCCTCCTCCCCCACCCTGCCCCGCTTGAGCCACTTGGAGCTCCTGGCACGTGCTGTCCGCCCCCTGCAATGACTGCCCCTGTCCTCCCTGCTCCCACCCACCTTCCCACCTCTGCTCCGGGGGCCAGGGCTGCAGAGACTTGCCGACTCTAAGCCGGGGACATGCCGACTCTAAGCTGGGGACATGCCCTCCCCGTCTGCACCCAGCATCTGCGGGGTCCATTAACACCTATGGAGGAGGATTTTATGGGCAGGAAGGGTTATTTGCCATTTAATTGGGTTTCAAATTAACATGAAACTTATCATTAAAGTCAACATTGAAGTTGTATATTCAAAACGCCAATTTCCCTTAAGCCTGGAAGCTCAACTGGCAAACCTCATTGTATTATTTATTAAGCTAGTAATCGCTGAATAAGACTAATTTCTTTCTTTAATCAGTATCTAAGTCACTCAATTCCATTCTCCTTTGAACTCAGCACAACTCTCAACTCTGCCCTTTCAAGTGGGCCACTGAGGCTCACAGCCTCCTTGGGTTCCTTCCACCCAACCCCTTCATCCCCCAGCTCAGAATTAACCCCAAAGAAAGGACAAGGTCCCAAGGACCTGGACCCCACGGACCCTCAACCTCCCCTCCCCGTTGCTCTCCATGAAACCTGTGGCACCTCCCGCTTCTGTGCCTGTGCGGTGGCCTCTCCCTCTGCAGCGCTCTTCCTCAGACGTCCCCTAACCCCACATCATTTGGGCCTCAGCTGAACAGTCTCCTGGCCAGGGGGGACTTTCCCAGACTGACCTGGCTGGCCACGGCCGCCCTGCCCACTCTGTCTTCCTGCAGGACGCTCACGACCGCCGGGCACCACGCCACCCCTCTGTTGCGGGTTTCCTCTCTGCCCCTCCCTAGCAGTAGGCCCCCTGAGGGTAGTGCCTCGTGCCGGTCACTGCTACGACCCAGGCCACCCAGGAGAGTGACTGGAACGTAGGAGGGAGGCTGTTGACTGGATAAAGGAATCAATCAATCAAACAAGATCAATAGCCCTCACAAAACGATCCCTAACGTGAGGCCTTGATACTGAAGGCGGTGTTTCACTTGTCACCTCTGCTCATTTCTTTCTGTCTCGGGCTTGGAACGTCACCTACCTAATGGGAAGGGCAGGGATGGATCTACCATTTCAGGTGGCCTGGGGTCAGAGACACAAGACAAGGACCTGGGCCACAGCTGCCCGCTTCACAACCAATGTCTGTCCCCAGCCCACTGCCTACTCAGCGGCCCCGACTCCAGTCCTGGTTCTGGTCCTTGGACAGCTGAAGGGATTCACACTCATTCCTGACCCCGGCCCCCTCTCATGTTCAGGTGAAGGGACCTCCCTCAGCCAGGGAAAAGGAGAGCAGCAGGGCTTCCTGTCAAGGAGTCCAGGGTCACGAGCACCAGAGAGGCGGGGGGCTGTCCACAGCCGGCCTTTCAGACTGGGGTGGGCATCTGAGCAGGCATCAGAGACATGTTATATATCATATTATGCGATACATACACTGTGATGTATTATACGAGGGTACGTCAAAAAGATCGTGTAAAAATGGAATGAAAAGAAAAACAAATCTTTCCATGAACTTTTTGAAGACCCCTTGGATTATATAAGAAGTTGCCATTTTAGTGATTATGAATAACAGAGGAGCCTGGAGAACTGAATGCATCTCCGTCCCTGACACAAGGAAGCCGCAGTGGTGACATTCAGGTACCTTATCAAGCCAGGGACAGAGCTGGGTGAGGAGGCGGGGGCTCTGTGTGTAAGGCTCCTTTCTGCAAACGTAAGCATCGTTCTGCGTCTCTTGTGTCCACGTGGTGTTTGATCCTTCACAAAGCCCTTTGCATTCTTTAATGCCTTTCTGAAGGCCTGCTCTGTGCTGGGCACGCAGCACGTCATTTAGACCTGGGCGGGCCACCCACTGCCCAGGCCACACACTGAAATCAGGGCAGGGGGCTCGGCAGGCCCAGAGATACAGCAGCCACTTTAGCCACGGTGTGCGCTGCAGAGCGCAGGGCTGGGAGGCGCATTTCCAATTCCGTTTTCTGAGACTTTCCAATAGGTTATCTGCCTGCCAGAAGTAGGCTTCCCACCGCTGCGAGACCAGTTCTTTCGGCCTCTCCATACTGTTTTGTGATTTCCTACCCCCCCAACCTTCCTCTTTGGGATTCAAACAGACAATTTCACCATTGAGAAAAGAGCCAAGTTTGTAAACTGAGGGGGCCTCAGGCCTCCCAGGGTCCTCCAAGCAGCAGGCAGCTGAGAGGAGAGGGAAGGGTACAGAGTCAAGATGCAGGCTTTGCAGCAAGGGCGCAGTGAAAGCCCGGATCGGGCCCTACAGGTATGTGACTCTGAGAATGTCACTTACCTTTCTGTGCCTCAGTTTCCTCACTTGCAAAGTGGGGACAATAAACACTGCGTTGTACTGCAAAATCAGGCAAGTCAAGACTCGTGAAGTGCTCAGGCCGGACGGCACACAGCGGCGTGCCGTGCTTCTGGCAGGTTCCTCCTCTCAGCTCAGCAGCCTGAGTCTGCTCGGTCTCAAGAACGAGGGGGTGGGGGGTATGAACAGATGCCAAGAGACCAGGGCAGGGGTGGAGGGTCCTTAGAGAGGAAAGCCAGCCCCTTCCAGTGCTCTGATGGGGAAACTGAGGAAGAAGTGGAAAATGATCTTCAACGACGTGAGGGGGTAACAGTGAAGGAGAGCAGCAAACCAGAGGTGACCACCCACCTGGGCTCCCCTCTGGGCTTGCCCACCCTGGCCTCAGCGGCCTCATCTGTAAAATGGGTGTAGTGTTATAGCGACAGCATTAAGGGGATGATAATATGGAAGCGATATTTGTGAGATGCAAGCTCTTTGTTCTTTCAGCAGAAATCTGCTGAACACCTAGCTTGGGTCTGCACCTGTGCTAGACACAGAGATAGGTGGGGAGGGTCCCCATCCTGGTGGAGTTCATAGTCGGATGGTGGAGACAGGTGGGTGAAGCCCTGTGTGATGGCACCAGATGCAGATGTGCAGGGCCCACAGCCCCAGAGGAGGCCCTGGCCCAGCCCAGGAGACAGGCCGTGTGAGCTCCTGTTATCAGGAGGGAGAAGTGAGGTCTTTCTTGTGACTTGATCCAGAATGTTCCACTTCGAGTGTGGTTGGGCGGAATATGCAGGGAAGCCACATGAAGTCGTTCTGGTTTGAGTTCTGGCTCCTCTGTATCCTCCCAGCTGTAAGCCAGTTACCTAACTCCTGTGTTCCTCAGTTTCCCAATCTAGAAAACAGGGTGATAACAATGCATCACTTCGTGGCATTGTCAAAAGGTTTAAATTAAATAACAGTGGGTGATTCTAGGCAGGGGAGAGGGACTGAAGTTTGTCAGAGATCTCAGGGTGTATAGAGGCTTCCAGGAAAATCTGCTCCCTCTCCCAGGTCTGGTGCTAGCAGGCCCTGAATAAGCATCTAGAATTGTGTGTCGTCACTAGCTGCAGGGGCACGGGGACTCTGAAGGTGTAAGTGCAGCAACAGTGTGAGAGCCAGTGAGCTCGTGGCCAGACGGGGCGTGCAAGGGAGTGGGAGTGGTCGCCAGCCCAGCATGGCCACGTGTGGGCAGGTGGTCTCCAGGCCCCCCTCACTGCAGAAGCCTGGGAGTCCACGGATCTGAGATTTGGGGGTTCCCAGGTACACGACTGCTGAGTCTACCAGCACGAGTTGAACACCTACTGTGTGCACCTACAGGGAAAGCGGCAGCCAGTGGACAGACTCAGAGGCATCAGAAGGCGGCGAGGCCCTGGGGGAGGGCAGGCTGCATGTACCGGATTCTGAGATTCCTGCAAGTCTGAGATTCCGCGACATTAATGTTCTATTGACCGTGTGGCTCACAGGAGTCGCTACTCACTGAGCACCTACTGTATGCCATCATGGATGGCCTGGACCAGGTGCTGCCTCTAAATTATTTTGTTTAATCTTCCCCGTGCAGATATGGGGAAACTGAGGCTCAGGAGGAGAGATGAGGGGCCCAGTGTGGCTCAGAGTGAGCAGAGCTGGGTTAGGAGCTCAGGCGGAGGCCAAGCCCCTGGTGAGACTACGATGTTTTCAGTGTAACATTCTAAGACCCCTTAGGTCCAAAACTCTGCTTTTCTGGGATCTTCGGCTTCTCTTCATCTATTCTTCTGAATTTCTGTGGCTTTACAATGTGTGTCCTGAGCGCCCAGGCTCCTGTGGTTTAGAAGTGCCCGCACGCTGCGGGGTGCCAGCTGCTGCAGGGGAGCCTGGAGCGCCTCCCGGCCGCCTCCCTCCTTGGCCATTGCGGCCCTCTGGGCTCCTGCTCAGCCGCGAGAGCGGGCGTGATCCAATTAATTGTTTATAAAGCACTTAGACACTCAGGCGACAAGAGCCATGTCACACCCACATTATTTCATTACCATTCCCCAGAGACGGAGCCATCAGTGAGAGTCTGAAAACAGGACTCAGAGCCAGCGGAAGGCCTCGTCCGCCCCGGCCACTTAGGTCTTTTCAAAACCCCCAGCGCCGAGGTGATGCTCCCGAGAGCAGGGTGAGCTCCGGGCAGGGCAGCCGTCCCCGGGCCCTGCGCCCGCCGTGGAGCACTGGGCAACCGTGGGGCACCCAGCGCCTCTCAGTCTGGGGGGTGGGATTCACCTGCCCCCAAGTGCTCCAGATACCCTTGAGCGTCTTCCAGCACGGGTGACCTATGTCTGTGAAGGACGCCAAAGGGCATTGCGGACAAGCGGCTGACTGTGCATTTACAGCTATGCTCATTGTATCAGCAAATCCGGGGCACCCAGCAGGCACCCGGCTAGATGCACACCCATCTGTTCCTTTCATTCATTTGTTCATTCATTCATTCATTCATGCAGCAGGTGTTACAGGCCAGCCTCAAACCGGGCCTCAGTGACGGGGGAAGGAGTGAGAGACCCACCCTGCAGCAACCGGCAGTTTATTTGGGAGCTAAAGCTGTGACAAGTGCAGTCTCTTGTGACAAGGGCTCAGACAGGGGGTGCAGAGGAAATGCCCAGCCCCACCTGGAGGAGGCCAGAGAAGGCTCCTAAGGGAGGGTGCGTGTGGCGAGTCCCCCAGATGCAGGGGCATAACCAGGTGGGGCAGGAGGCTGGGGACAGCCTGTGCGACTGCCCTGCGCCTCGGGGCCTGGCCCTTTGTGCCCAGCTTTCCAGGTCCTGTGAAACATCCTGAGGGTGCCGTGCCTTTTCCTCCTCGGGAAAGGCTCACGAGGCTGTCCCTGGAGTGTGCCACCTCAACCCTCCTGAAAACCAGAGGACTTGAGTCCAACCTTGGCACTTCTCAGCTAAGGCCACAAAGCAGAGCCGAACACTAAGGCTGAGGACAGCCTATGGAGGGCGGGGGTCCGCAGCGCCCCCACCGCTCTTCCCCCTTCTCTGGGCCTCAGGGGAGGCAAAGCACTTTATGACCATGTTTCAGGCATGTCTCCAGAGGCCCCACTCTTCCTCCGGTTCTCTGCAGCCCCAAAGTGACAGCACTTCTGCAGGGTCTTTGGGGAACCCTTCCCTCCCTCCCCTTCCGCCCAACTCCTGAATGGGGCTTCAAAAGCCCTTCAGCCCTCTGCCACCCAGCAGGGTCTCCCCAGACCAGGGGCTGCTGACCTGTGACCCTGGAGGCGGGATTCCAGACCCAGGGCTCCTTCCCGGTGTCTCTTGCTGGGGGTTAGGGGCATTCGTTCGCTCCTTCCACTCTCTCTGCTTCAGTCACCTGGGGATGCTGGGCGAGTCCTACAGAAAGGAGGAAGGAGGGAGGGGGGAGGGTAAAACTGTCCCCTGGAAATGTGACATGCCTTGGCCTTGCCCAGCACTTCCAGTCGATTATCTCATGTTATCCCCAGGAGCCCTGTGCGTGGCCACCTGCACGGTGCCTCGTGGGCCCGGAGGCTGGTCTGAGCAGCACCGACAGGCCGTCGCTCTGGCCACTGGCTGGGTGCAGCCAACAGCAGGACCAGCGAGGGACAGGCGGGCAGGACCCCAGAGAGAGAGGCGGGACAGGCGCTCCCTGCCGCCCTCCCTGAGGGTCCTCTGGGCACCGCAGTCCTGTTCGCTGAGTGCCTGCTGTGCGCCAGCCCGGTTGCTCCGTAGCTGTGTGACCTTGAGCAGGCTAACCCACCTCTCAGGGCTGATGGCAGCCCCTTCTTGGTGGCATTTTCCTGGATGTTAGGTGGCCGGAAGCAGCAGGGAGGCCTCTGGCCCTGATGAGCCCTCTCCTCTCTTGGCTGTCATTTGTCACTGGCGTCACAAGGAGGGGAGCCCCACAGTCACCTTCCAGGAATGGGGCCTCATTGACCCCAGCCCACATCCCGCTGCCCACCCCTTTCCTGTCCCACATGGAGGCTGCTCCTTCCACCTAGTGATGGGTGGAGGGAGGTGGGAGCCTGCCTGGCACCCAGAATTCATTCTTGGCAGTTCCTTCCTGTGAACAGGGTACTTTGGGGGTCCCTGGAAGTGGCCGTTGCCTGCTCCTGCTTGGGGACCTCAATTTCCTTGCATGTGAGACTGCTTGGGTCAGTGGCCCTCACAGGGAAGTGGGAGAGCTCTGCTTGGCTGATACTCTGGGGTTTGGGAAAAGTCACTCCCCCGCCCTGACCCCTGTTCCCTGCCTGTAATGATGGTGTCAGGACATGGAGCCCGGCACAGAGAGAGGAACAGCTGTGGTGACAGTTAACACAGTCCTCCTGGACCCCGCTGTGAGCGGTCCTGCCTCTCTGACCCAGGAATGACTGTCCTGTGACTTTCCCCACCTGTGTGCTCATATCTGGGAGGGGCAGCGGATTTCCCTCCCTTCTGAGCAAGGCGGGGGTGCAGGAGTCAGCAGACCCCGAAGGCCCCCACCAAGGCCTCTTTGAGGACAAGGGAAATCCTATCGTTGCCACCACTAAGCCCCTCCCCCAGCTGCAGCACCAGGCAGCGGCCAACATGAGTCACCTGCTGAATGCGATTCAAAGTGGACAGGTCAGGTCCCCCCAGCCTCGCTTCAGGAGACACAGATGAAGTAAGACCTTCCAACGGCCTCGGATGGGTGGACCGTGATTGCATCCCTACTGTGTACCTGCAAAGGTGGAGCCCTCCAGGCAGACGTGGGCCATGCACAGGCCCTGAGGCAGAAGGCGCTGGCAGGGAGGCAGCAGGGTGTGGGGTCTGCAGCACCTACTGCCTGCTGGTCTCCCTCAGGTCTCCTAAATGCCTGGAGGTTCTCATTGTCCCACACATGCGTTACAGGCAAGGAACCAAGGCTCATGCACTGGATAGCTGGTCCCAGCGTTCCTCTGGCCAAACAGGAAGGGAGGAAAGGAGAGAGATTTGTAACCAGGTAAGCTCCTGGGTGATGGGGAGACGGCCTGTAGAGTCATTTCTGAGCCCCATCATGACTCTTGGCCAAGCCCTGGGTGGGTCCCTGGGTGGGTCACTGCCATGACTACCCAAATGTGTGTAGGGGACTCCCTGCCAGACATCTAGCCCAGGGCCCTGTTCACTCCTCACAAGCCTTGGGTCAGCATTTGACAAATGAGGAAACCAAGGCACAGAGAATCAAAGTAGCCTGCCTCTGCTAGAAAATGTAGCCAAGATTCAGGTGAGGCTCTGTGTGCCCAGAGGTCACCTGGTGGCTCTGTCCCCTGCTGCATCTGCCCACTCAGTCACTTGGTCCACTGCTGCTCCACAGGGCCCCTGCTCCCAGCCCCTCTCCCTAACATGGGGCCCTGACTCCAGCAGACCCCCCTCTCATGAACCGTCACCTTCCCTCCAACTGGGACATCCCCCATCACAGGAGCATACCTCCAACACTCCCGTCCCTGAAAACAGTGACCAGCAGCCCCTCCTGACCCTGCTCCATCTCCAGCTACCCCTGGAACTGCCCTGCACAGGCTTTCTCTGTCCTCAGCCCCCATCTCATCTCCTCCCCTGCTTTCTCTCTCTCCCTCCCGCCCACACCAGCAGGGCTTCTGCCCCCACCACTCTGCCAGGACCACCCAGATCTGGGTCACCAAAGGTCAGAGCCCATTCTGGGTCTCTTTGGACTCCCAGTAATGTTGCTCCCCAGGGCTTAGGAACCATGCATTCCAGGTACCCTGCACTTTGTTGGGGTTCCCTGCCTGATGAGTCACAGTGCTCAGGATTCGGGCCTCTGACCTCTGCTCATCTTTTCCCACCCGCTCCCAAGGGGATCCGACCCCACCTTGTGAGTTAAAGTCCTCTCCATGCTGGGGACCCCATATTTACACTTCCAACCAAACGTATCCATCCATTCACAGACACCACATCTCCGTGTCGGGGGAAATGGAAAGTCTGTCTTCCCCAAAACTGCTCCTTCTGCAATTTACGAATCTTAGTAAATGACAACTCTAATTCTAAAAATTCTTGTCTTTTGGGGGCTTAAGCCTGATTCACTGGAATCCACAATTCTGCTTGTTTCTCTAATACTATGCATCATATCGTTGCTACCAATTATAGTCACTTGCTCTGTGCCAGTGGACACTAAGGCATCTAAAACTATTTCTCATTTGGCCCACATAATTAACCAGTGGTAGGTGCCAACTTGGTGCCCATAAACAGATGAAGAAATTGAGGCTCAGAAAAGCCAAGTAACAGGTGAAATGAGGCCAGGACCAGGGTAGGAAAATCTCCTTGCACTAAGCATTCCCCAAGTACATTAAGTGAACTAAGCATTCACCCAGTACCTCCAAGGCACTAAGCATTTACTCAGTACTCCCTGAGTACCTCCTGTTAACTATCATTCACTGAGTACCAACAGTAGATTGAATACTACCTGTGCACAAAGCATTCACTAAGTAATTCCTGAACACCAAGTATTTACTGAGTACCTCTTGTGCACGAAGCACTCACCAAGTACCTCCTTTACACTAAGCATTCACTGAGTATGTCCTGTGCACCAAGAATTCAAGTACCTCCTGTACACTAAGCACTCACCAAACACCTCCTGGACATGAGGCATTCACTGAGTACCTCCAGTGGACTAAGCATTCATGAGTACCTCCAGTGGAACAAGCATTCACTGATTACCTCCTGTGCACTAAGCACTCACCAAGTACCTCCTATGCACCAGGCATTCACTGAGCACCTCCTGTGTACCAGCATTCCCAAGTATCTCCAGTAGACTAAGCATTCACCAAGTACATCCTGAGCATTAAGCACTCACCAAGTACCTCCTATGCACCAGGCATTCACTGAGTACCTCCAGTGAACTAAGCATTCACCAAGTACCTCCTGTGCACTAAGTACTTACTGCATACCTCCAGTGGACTAAGCATTCACCAAGTGTCTGCAGTGTAGTAAGAATTCAGTGAGTACTTCCAGTGGACTAAGTAAGCACTCACTGAATATGTCTCATCCACTAAGCACTCATCAAATACTTCCTGTGCATTAAGCATTCACCAGGTACCTCCAGCAGACTAAGCATTCATTGAGTACATCAAGTGAGCTAAGCATTCACTGAGTACTTGCAGCAGACTAAGCATTCACTAGGTACCTCCTGTGCACTAAGCACTCACCACGGACCTCCTGTGCACCAGGCATTCAGCAAGTACTTCCTGTGGACTAAGAAGTCACCAAGTACCTCCAAAAGACTAAGCATTTGATGTGGATTGTGTCCCCCACATTTCATGTATTAGTAGTTTGATCCCCACTGTGACTTTTAAGAGGGTGGAAAATGAAATCCTATTATGGTTTGTGAAAGGTGGGGCCTTGAAGAGGTGATTTGACTGTAGGACCATGCAGTAGTGACTGGATTAATAATGGTGATCAGGGGCATGGTTCTGAGGGCTTTAAAAAGAGAGCACATGAAGAGTTTCTCTGTGCTCTGTCATTTTCTGCCATGTGAGACCCCTGAATTGCTGTAAAGTCACCACCAAAGAAAAGTCTTCACCTGGACTTTGAACTTCCCAGCCTCTGAAACAGTAAGCAATAAATTCTGTTTTCTTTATAAATTACCCACTTCCAGGTAATTTTGTTATAAGCAACGGAAATGGACTAATACAGAAAATGGGTACCAGAGAAGTGGGGTGTTGCTGATGACAGGTACTTGAAAATGTGGAAGTGGTTGAGCAACTGAGTGTTGAGGAGCAGCTGGAAGAATGTGGAGGAATGAATGGACTAGGAAAAGCCTAGATGCTGGCAAAAGTTTACAAGACAAGAAAACCAGGGAAGGTTTGGAACGTTTTGGTTAAATGGTGGTGACCAGAATGCTGATAGAAATCTGGAAAGTAAAGACCATACCGAGGAGGCTGCAGATGTAAATGAGAAGGGACTTGTTGGAAACTGGGGCAATGGTCACCCTTGCTATGACCTGGCGAGGAACTTGGCTGCACTCTGTTCATGCCGCAAAGTACTATGCAATGTGGGACTTCAAGGTGCTGACCCAGGGTATTTGGCAGAAGAAATTTCTAAGCAGCAAAGCATTCAGGAAGCCACATGGCTACTTGCAACAGTCTGTGCTGAGTTATGGCAGAAAAGACACGACATAAAGCCGCAATGAAACCAGGTCTGCACCCCTGGAGTAAACCCCGTCCAGCCTCCGTCCCTCTGAGTCTCATTTGTACATGGAGCCCCTCCTGCTGTTCCCAGAGGGGTGTGAGGGACAGTGTGTCATTGACAGACGGGCTGGGCTGCTCCACAGCTAAGCTCCTGGAACCCTCGGCTCAGAAATCCAGAGTAGCACGGGGTGGGGAGAAATGGCTCAGTGATGTCAGCAGGTGCCACCGGGAGCAGTGTCTGGAGGGGAGGGTTTAACACAAAAAAATCCTACACCCTGATTTTTCCTTTTGTGGCCATCCTGTTTCTGTTGTCTTTTATTGCGACATAATACAAATGACACACAAGAAAAGTGCATCAAGCAGAAAGCTAGGGGCCAGCCTGCCACAGGAGCCCCCTGTCCGCCACCCTGCCTCCATGTGCCTCCTGCCCTCAGGCCACCCAGGGAGCCTCTGACTCCGCTGGGTACTTCCCAGTTGGGTGGGAAGGAGGCAGCGGGGCTGGGGCTGGGGTTGGCCGAGGTCTCGTCTTCTCGAAGTTTCTTTGACACGTCCCCTCGTCTCTGAGCTGGCGTTTCAGAGTGTGGTTCATTTGCTGTGTTGTTCCACAGCAATTTCTAGGATGACAAGCCCAGCTCGTGTCCTAGATCCCCAAGGAGAAGAAATGTCACCTTCCACCCCTGCTGGGTTTGAGGGGAGGACCCACCCACCGCATTCACCTGGCAGAGTGGACAGGGTGCCATGGACAGGGGCTCTGGGTCCAGACCCAGAAGCAGTGACTGCAGCCTGCTTCTCTTTTGTTGTGGAGGAGCCGGGCCAGCTCCGCAGGCAGGCTGACCTCCTTAGTCCAGCTCTGCACAGCTGGGCAGTCAGCACGGCCCCTCCGAGCCACACCCTCTTCATCCACCCCTCGGTGACAACAGCTCCCTCCACCCCCGAAATCCCACAGTGCAGTCACTGCCCTCTGGGGCAGGGATGGAGTGGCGTTGACCTCCCTGACCTGCTTCCTGCCAGGCAAGGGGGGGCACGGGTCGTGGCTGGCACTGTCACATGCAGAGGAGAGCACAGGACAGCCGGGACAGCAGCTGGCCCCGTGACCCAGAGATGCCTGGGAACATCTGGGCTGCTCCCCCACAGCTGGACACGCCTCCTGGCAGGCCCAGGGATAATAATTAAGAATCAGGTTTCCATCGAAAAGCTTTATTGCCAAGAGGGGTTGTAAATCAATAGACAACATTTTTATCACAGAACGAAAATTAATTATTTAGTGTCGAACACGTTTGTGCTCACTTAACTGCCAGCCGGATGGCTGGACTCTGGGGTGGCCAGCCGGTCCCAGCTCAGACAGCAGCAGAAATGGCCCTCACAGGGCCCTCAGTGCAGGGGAGAAACTGAGGCCCAGAGAGGGGAAGGGGCCTGTTCAGGGTCATACTGCCATTCAGGACAGCTCTCCTGCCCCTCCAGGGACTGCGCTAGGAGCCAGTACGGCACACACGTACGGCACGGGCAGCAGCGGGCAGCAGCGGCCAGCGGGTGCAGAGGACAGGGCGGGGCGGGTCTCGGTCAGGCCTCCGCTCCTGCACGCCGTGGCTGCCGCCGGCCACATCCCCCCTCCCTCCGTCGTCCCCACCGCCCCATGGGCAAGCTCAGCCAGCTGCGGCCTGCTGGGGCGCCAAGTATGAGTGGCAGCAACTGCTCCCTTCGGTGGCCCTGTCTTCTACGTTTCCGGTAAGCGGGAGGCCACCCCTGGGGCTCGGGCCCGGGCCCAGGGCAGTGGGATGGTCAACGTCCATCGGAGGATTTTCAGTCCCCTCCCATGGGCTCCGAGCCCCGCCTGCACTGGGACCTGTTGTCTCTGACCCTCCCAGTCGTCACCGCCTTGCTGCAGAAACACATGGAAGACAGAGATGTATAACTGATCAAGCCAAACGTCCAATCACTGGCCACTCAATGTGACGAGAACCTGCCTGCATATCATTCCTGGGATTAAAGAGACCCCTTGGCCCTCTGAGATGTGGGTTGTCCCATCAAGGACAGGCAGGGAACCAGAGCCTGCTGCTTTGATGAGTTAATTCATGGATGCCTTCGGTCAAAAAACTAGGAGCAACCAAGGGGCTCACAGCCGCGAGGCAAGCAGGGGAAGAGATGCCCTCCAGGCTGTAGAGGGGAACACGGTTCTCTCCCCTGTGTGGCTCTTCGGGCTCTGTGACTGTGCAACTCTCCCTCTCCTGGCTCCCTCCACTGCCCCTCGCTCCCCCCCAGCCTGTCCATTCCCAGCCTGGCCTTGAAGCCTGCATTTGGCCAGGCTCAGGCTTCAGAGAGAGGTGGGGGGTTCAGATGCTGGTGCCCCACTGCTGAGGGGCCTGGGAGGGTCGCTCTGCTGAGGGGACCTGGGAGGGTCACTCTGCTGATGGGACCTGGGTGGGTCACTCTGCTGAGGGCACCTGGGTGGGTCACTGGCCTCTCTGTGCCTCAGTGTCCTCTGTAAACAAAGGCCATCACAGCGCCCTGCAGTCCTGAGGTTCAGAGGTGAACGAGGACAGCTTGCAGCAGTGGCCAGGACAGGGTGAGGTCCTCAGATGCTGGCTCCTCACTCACCGAAGTTCGGTGAGCACCAGCCACGCACCAGGTGCCTGCTGGGCCCGGGACACAGCAGGAGGAAACCTCACTGCAGACACAGCCCGCGCTGGTGCTTGCAGGACCTACACCCACGGGGGGAGCAGCAGTCAGCAGGCGGGACCACAGTCTCCAAGTCGAATGCCCAGCAGTGTGGACTTTATCTGGACGTCAGGGGAGGGAGGGGGTCTGATCTGGCAGCAGAGGGGACAGATGAGAGGACAGAGTGGGACCGGAGAGGAGAGGAGCAGAAGTAGGGGAGACCTGCGGTGGGCAGGAGCCACTGGGCCAGAGGGGACAGCCACAGGGGCCGTGCAGTGCAGGGTGGTCGTGGTGACACAGCCTGGAGGGGCTGCCATTCCTCCCCTCAAAGTGGCGGGAGCCCTTGCCTTGTCTGTTACTGGCTTGAGGGGTGAGGGCAGGGGCAAGGGGAGGCCAGGGTGCATGGGAAGGTGGGCAGACAAGGGCCACCTGTCACTCACCAGGGTACCACACAGCAGAGCACAGGTCCAGAACTGCTCAGCTCTGAACCTCACAGCCCTGGTGGGAGGGGCGGGCAGGGGCTCCAGCCCAGAGATGAGGAAACTGAGGCTCAGCACAGCCCACAGCCAGCCGCTCATCCCTGCCTCCCCACAACAGGGCTGGAATCTGTACACTGAGGGGTCCTGCCCACAGAGCTGGATGTCCCCACACCTGTTTCCTCATCTTTCAAACAGGGTCACAGCCACCCCTGTACCTCTCGCCTGGGGGTGGGTGGGTAATGTGCAATCATACAGCACAACTGTAGAGGGCCCTGGACCTGGAAGGGATGGTCCATGCCGCCCATCTGGACTCCATGGTCACCTGACACCCATTGGCCTCTTCTTAGCAACTAAAACTTCCTCAAAGGAGAAGAGATGTTTGCAAAGGGGCTTTTGCTGAGCTCTTGTGGTGTCTGGCGCCCAAGGTAGGTCTGGAAGGCTCCCTGCCAGCATGGTCATGGGGGTGCCAGGACAGGCCCCTCTCCGTGTCGTGGAGGCCCCAGTTACATTCAGGTATTAATATTTCCAGCACAGATATTTACAAAACCCTCCAGAGACTGCGCTGATGGACTATTGGGGATCACGCTCAGCTAAAAAGAGTATATTGATCTGGGGGGAAAAGAGAGGTCACTTTTTTTTTAAACCCAAACCTATAAAACAGTGAAATCCATAAACCCTTCATTCCCGGGCTGTAGCGTGACATCCAACCCCGGCTGCGGTCTCGGTGGCCTGGTCAATACGGCTCCATTAAGGGCCACTCACCCTCAGCCCCCACCCGGGCCCCATGCACCCCCGTGGCCGTCCAGATTAATATGTGCCTGGGTATTTTAATTCCTGCGTCCATTAGTATCACGTTGCCAGCTGACCATCTCGGCTATCGATCCTAAAGAACACCCACTCAGGGGCCTGCGTCCCAGCAAGGTCAGTGGGGAACACGGTGACAGCTCCTGCTGGCCTGAGGCCAGAGGCTGCCACGTTTCCCAGAGTTTCCCTTCTGTGCAGAGTCTGGTGCCTCAAAGCCAGCCACAGGGAGCCCAAGTTGTCATAGACATGAGCTGGTCCCAGAGCTCCCAGGCCTCTGCTAGTCACCGTGGCTAGGGGACACCTGCGGCCCATCTGCACCACCCAATGCTGGGCCCTGACTCGGGACATGGGGCCCAGGAGGAGTGGGGGGCTCACATCTGTTGAGCATTTTCTCATGCCAAGTGCCCTGCAAGCCCTCAAGGTCTCTGTCCCCCTTTTTAGGTGAGAGACTGACATTTCAGAGAGTTTATGCCCCTTATGAAAGTCACGCAGCTGGTCAGTGAGTGAGGCAGGGTTGGACAGACACCACCCACGTCCCGGCCTCCTGCCCAGGTTCTTTTGACCCCACAGTGAACAAAAAGAACAGAGGAGAAGGACAGAGACAGCGGTGGCACTTCCCCGGGCAGGAGCGCAGCTTTGGGATGGAGGAAGGTGCCCTGAGAGTGAGAGGGGCCCGCTGGCCAGGCCTTGGCTGACCACAGGGCTATGGAGGGTCACGAGGATGCGCATTAGACCACGGTGGCTGCTGTGTGCAGAGGGAGCCCAGGTTGCTGCAAGAAGGAGCCCAGACACCCTCTGGGAAGGAGCCAGGAGAGTGACAGTGTCTCCCCAGGGGCCTCCAGTCTGGGTGTGGGGTAGAGGTGGCCTGGACGGGAGGCCTGGACCTGCGAGCACCAGCCAGTTACATCCACATGAGAGATGGCGGGGCCTGGACCCCTGGCCCGGGGCTGTGAGAATGGACGGAAAGATGGAGGCGAAATCCTCCCAAATAGCAAGGAAGCGGGGAGACCTGATGGCAGGACAACAAGGGGTGTCAGGAGAGACTCCAGCCCCGGCTCGGCCCTCCCCCTGATGCACTTGACCTTTGACGGTACAGCCCCCAACATGCAGGGCAGTGTCATCGACAATGGTGTTCCTCACGAGCACGCCTGCGGTGCGGCAAGGGACACGGCAGGAGGCAGCGCTGGAGCCCTCGGGTGGGAGCAGCCCTGGGCACTAAGCTCCCTGAGCCTCGGTTTCCTCATCTGTGAAAGGGGGACAAATACACCTACCCCTGGGGAGGGCCGCAAAGGGGCGGACGGACAGCAGGGATCCCACGAGAGCTGCCTCCTCTCTGACCCCCGCCCTCCCCAAAAACCCAGAGTGGAAATTCCTGGAAGGCAGGGACACTGCGTGTTTCCCCCAGGTGGAACTGCATTCTAGATTCCTGTGTCATCATCCAGCTGTCTTGGATTTTAGCACATTTCCCCGTTTGAGTATGATCTCGACATTGCGGCATAGGTTTGGGGAAGCAGTCGGATCTCCTGTGAGCTAGTGAGGGCCACGTCTCCATCTTCAACGGCTCCCCAGCTCCAGCCCCCAGCAAAGACCAGACCTCAGACTGGCACCTGGTAAAGTCCTACTGAAAAATGAATTAATGCCAGAGAAAGAACATTCATGAATTGGAGAAGCTGGGGGCGAGGGAGTCCCCACCTGGAGCGTGGATGCTGCCCATTCACACGGCCCTGAGGAGAAGAGCCGTGACTTGGCATTGTGACCCAGCATGTAGGCGGCTCTGCTTCCAAGGACACCTGACACCTGTGGGGAGGAAAGACCCTGTGGGGTGATGTGTCCCCAAAAATCTAGAACGTCAGAATGTGGCCTTATTTAGAAGTAGTGTCTTTGCAGGGCCGGCCCGGTGGCGCACTGGAGAGTGCGCCGCTTGAGAGTGCGGTGGCGCTCCCGCCAAGGGTTGGGATCCCATGTGGAGACTGGTTCCCGCTCACTGGCTGAGCGCGGTGCAGGCGCAACACCGAGGGTTGCGATCCTGTTACCGGTCAGTAAAAAAGACAAAAAGGAAAAAAAAAAAGAAAGAAATAGAGTTTTTGCAGATGTAATTATTTAAGTCAAGATGAGACCATTCTGGAGCTGGGTGGAAACTAAATCTGATGACAGGTGATCTTGTAAGAAGAGGAGAGGACACAGACACACAGAGACACAGAGAGAAGGAGATATGGAGATGGAGGCAGAGACTGGAGCGACATGTCTGCAAGCCAAGGGACACCAAGTTTGGCCAGAGCCACCAGAAGCTGGGAGAGAGGCCTGGCACAGATCGTCCCTCAGAGCTTCCAGAAGGAACCAGCCCTGCCCACACCTTGATCTTGGACTTCTGGCCTCCAGACCTGTGAGGGAACACATTCTGTGGCAATTTACACTGAAGCACCCCAGTTTGGGGTGCTTTGTTACTGCAGCCCCAGACACTAGTCCCCACCCCAGAGCTCAGGTCCCTCTGCCCTCCCGCCACTTCGTCGGGTGCCTGGGGGACCTCTCCCAAGAAACCCAGGAGCGGCTGACCCCACTGCCTAAACTTGGGATCTTGCCAAATTCCAGGAGAAAACTACACGGATTAGAGAGATGTCACACTCTCTTCAAGCTGTTCCTGAAGCCAGCAGGGTCTGTGAAGAGCACGATTGCACAGCAGGTGTCACGGGCTGTGGGGCTCACCACGTCTCCTCACAACCGCACAAGTGTCCCCTGGGCTGATGGAATGTGGGGTGGCTCCGAAGTCTGTGGCCCCCCTGCAGCCAGGTTTCCACACTCCAGGCCGCCTGGGCCACCTACCCTGTGCCACGCTGGACACATCTAGAGATGGATGCCCAGTCACAGCACCTCAGCACCCATCCCGGAGTCTGCCGTCCTCAATTGGCCCAGGAGCAGGGCCTGGGCCGCTGCCACTAAGGTGGAGACGCCCCCGCCATGCGGAATTCAGCCCTTCAGCAGCTGCACTCGTCCATCCAGGGCTCTATTTTAAAGTAGAAGGAATCATAAAGGTGTCCTGGGTGCTGACATCGGGCGCAAGTCTGAGGGCGGCTAACAGCTGCCCGACACACTCACTCGCATCCTGCCGCCTCCTTGGCATGCTGGAATGACCAACTATCTTTCTCCAAGTGCAGAGCATTAAAGCTGCATGTGCAGGGAGGAGAGGACCTTGCCCAAGACAGAGGGAAGAAGAGCTGGCGGCCTGACACCAAAGACACGCAGCTGGAGGGCCCAGAATGCCAGTTCCGAGCCCATGCAAGGGGCCGGCCACTTGACACACTTCTGTGCCCCGAGGCACCTCCTGGGCTCTGTCACCCACGAATAGCTGTCTACCGATTTCCAGCGCAGTCCCTGGGCTGGAAGCTGCAGAAACAAACACGAATTCACAATGTTCCCTGCCCTCAAGGAGCTCCCTGCTTGTGCACTGACGCATTTGGCGGGGGGGTCATGCTGGCCCACAGTGGCCACTGATTAAGAGGGTTTAAATGAATCAAAGCTTATGTCTCCCTTGTGACCCTGCAGAGCTGGCGATCAGGGCTGGACAGGCATCCCCCCTGCCCAAGTGTTCCCATGATGACCCCCTGCAATCTGCGCTCCAGGGGGTAAGGGAAGGAGGAAGGATGACTCTTGCTCTCGGGTCTGGCCCTGAAAGGACGCTCACCCCATCAGTCCCATGGAGCTTGGTCTCACGGGCATGCCCAGCTGCGGGGGAGGCTGGGAAATGCAGCCTTTATTCTGGTGGCCAAGGGCGTGGCTACAACTCAGACATTCTATTGCTGCTAAAGAAGCGGAAAACAAGTACCAAGGAGCTGCTGCTCTGCCAGTCTCCACAACACTGGGGACAGACCTGTCTCAAGAGACATGGCTTGGCCTCTGCACGGCTTCTCCTGCAGGCTCCTCCCCAGGCGTGTGCGAACCTGCAGCCAGGTGTTTGGGGAGCCACATGCTTTAGATGGGCAGCTGGTGCCATCAGGATTTGTACATGTCCACAGTGCCTTCCCCAGCCTAGAGACCCACGAGAAAGGGTCAGTCACCTTCTCCTGGCCCCGGGGTCTCCATTCTGGGGGACTGTAGCAGCTTTGGATGAGGCATGGCAGGCACAGGCTAGAGGCAGCAGTCTGACACTGCGCCCTCTGATATGAGAGCTGCGGGGCCTTCAGTGTCCACAAACTGATAATAACAACAGAAGCCACGTCCCGGGACTGTTGTTGGGACAAACTGTGGTGACGCAGGCACATCTGTAGCCCAGTGACGTGCTTAGTCAGTGTTTGGCAAATAGCGCCATAATTCCTAACTGTGCAAAAACTCAGGGACTGGGGTGATGAGAGGGTTTTGGGAATAGATAACGAAGGTGACTGTGCGAGACTGAGAATATAATTAATGCCACCGAATAAGACACATTTATGTTAAAATGGCAAACTTATATTATAGGTGGTACATTTAACCACACACACAAACACACACACACACACAAAAAGGAAAACACAAGACACCTACCAGCCCAGGAGGGGCTTCAGGAAGGGAGAGGGAGTTTCTTGTGTCTAGAGTGGACTGCAGGCACCAGGAGGAGGCGGGCCACGGCTGATGGAGGGGACCCAGGGGAGTGGGCAGGCACCAGGTGGCGGCTGGAAGGGCAGCGGAAGGATGGAGCAGGCAGGACTGAGTCCCGTCATGCTGGGTCAGGGTGGGCGTCCCCTAACCTCTCCCATGCCTCCCTCTGGAGCCTGCACTAGGACCCCCACTCCCCAGACGATGAGACTGAGGCTCAGAGAGACAGAGAGACTTTCACCTGCCACGCGGACAGCGAGACTCACGGGATGTCGGTCCCAGGTGGAGCCCTCACCTCTCCCTCTTACAGTGTCTCAGGGTTATTCATTCACTTATGGAATTCCTAAGCCCAGGAATTCCATAAGGGCTGAGAACCTGCTCCCCAAACTGGTCTGTTACCCTGTCTCCTGCCTGTGAATGAAGGTGTTGGGCCAGAGGAGCCCGGGCTTTCCAGGCCTCACCTGCCCGGACCCCGCAACAGAGGCAAAGCCCATCAGCCGAGCTTGTGGGGAGAGAGGTGCCCACAGGCCAGGGTGGCTTTCTCCTGAGCCCTGGAATCCTCAAACATTGGCAGTGACAGCAGCGGTTTGGGCGCAGAATTGTGTGATCTCCTCCAGTCTTCGTGAGACCCTCGAGCAGAATCTTGGTGAAGAAAAGGGGGCCTGGGAGAGATGCGCAGGCTGCTCAGACCAGCTCCTGCATTGCCGGCTGGGCATGGCCAGGGCTGCCTTCAGGGGGACTGGGATGGGAAGGGGACAGAGGCCCAGGGCACGGCAGCCGGCTCCATGCTCTGCCTGGGCCTCGGCGCTCCGGGTCAGTGCAGAGTTTTCTCCCTTCAAATCTGAGCTCATGTCCTCCTTACTTGCGAGCACATAACCTAAGGGCCTCCGTGAGTCACAGAGTATGGAAATCTGGACGTGGCGACAATTGCTGCTTGCATCTGAGTGGCTTGACGTCAAACTTCCTTGGCAGTTGAGAATGGATTGTTGACACCCCCTTTCTCTGAGGAGAGAATGTGCACGTCTACACCTCCTGCCTCTGAACTCCAGCAGGTTATTTTTTCCCTCCCTGCTCCTCCATAGGGCAGCCTTGGGTGTCTTCTTCCAACAGACTGCCCGCCTGGCAGCTGAGAGTCCCCTCACCAGGGATCATGGCCATTTGTAATCGAAGGATCAATACGTCACCCGAGGCCCCCTGGGGAGGCCTGAGTCCCCACAGCTCCCTCTCGAGTTACAGAATTAAAAGGCGAGGTTGTTGTTGGTGTTGTAACAGGCAGTGTCGCCCGGCTCCCGTTACACCGAGCCGAGACTGCCACTTTGTGGAGGCCCCCAGCCCATTGCTCCAGAGCCAGGGGCCAAAGGGCCTCTCCCGGGCTTCCCAAGATGGGCAGGTCACAGAATGTGGCAGCAGCTGCCACGGGGGTGCCCTTCGTTCTCCTGGAGGCTGAAGCCTGGAGACTCAGAGTGTCGGGGCCACAAGAGCCCAGCCTGAGCTCCATTTACAGATGGAAACCCAAGGTCCAGGGGAGGGTGAAAGGTTTGCCCTCCAGCCACATGGGAGGTACCCAAATTGTCATAATTTTATCAACTTTTCTTCACCATTCTTAAAACTCCTAAGCTTAGCACATACGGTCCTTTATGCAGGAACCCTCGTGTCCCAGTGCATCTGGAGTCACTAACGACAGAAGCACAGGCACCCAAGCGCACACGTGCAGGTGCTCGCACGCCCCCGTCCTTTCACGATCGTGTCCCTCACTTCGGTTGTTCAAAGGCGCGCCGTCTCACACCTGCAGGTCTTCGCATGGCCGTTCCCTTTGCCTAGAATGCCCTCTCCACCCCCCTTCTCTGCTTGGCCAATCCCTGTCCCTTTTGCAAAGCCCAGCTCATGTATCGCCTCCTCCAGGAACGATTTCCTCACCCCCAGCTCTGGAAACAGTGGCTGCCACGTGTCCTTCCCCATGACCTGACATTTGCTTGAAATAAGTAAGACTTGCAAAACCGCGTCTGTGAAGTGGAGCTGAGCTTCAGTGATTCTCAAATGAATTATCAGATTATTCCTCCCACCGAATGAACCACGATGTAATTGGCAGTAGAACAGAGGTCGCCGAGGAGGAGGGGAAGGGGACCTTCTTGTTCAGTGGGCACAGAGTTTACGTCACATCGCTCAGGCTTCTCCAGAGAAGCAGAACCAACAGGTGACAGACGTCCACACACACAAATATATGTGGTCTTCAGAACGTTCGTGGGGAGATTCGCATCACATGCTAATTGTATTTTCCCATGAACTTTTTGAAGTACCTTCATACACATTTATATAGAAATTTATTATAAAGAATTGGCCTTGTGGAGGTTGGCAAATCCAAAATCTGTAGTGCCAGGGGCCCATTTGGGGTCTACAGGCCTGGGGCTGCTGTAGAACCAGAAAGAGCCGACGCCCCAGCTCAGGGCAGCCAGGCAGGAGGGCCCCTTCTCACGGGGCTGGGTTGGCCTTTGGCCCATGCGGGCCTTCAGCTGGCTGGACCCGCACGGGGAGGCCGTCTGCTTTGCTCGGCCTGCGGATTCTAGTATCACCTCTTCCAAGCACACCCGCACAGAAACAACCCGAATAATGTGTGACCAAATATCTGGGCACCCTGTGTCCTAGTCAAGTGGACAAGTAAAATTAGCCATCACGGGGATAAATAAAAAAAGTTTTGAGTAGAGTTAGTGGTGATAGGTACACAAGATTGGGACTGCATTTAATGCCATTGAATTGTACACTCTGATTAAATGATAAATATTATGTTAAGTATATTTTACCACAATTTATTTATTATTTTTATTTATTTTTATTTTTTAAAAGATGACCAGTAAGGGGATCTTAACCCTTGACTTGGTGTTGTCTGCACCACGCTCAGCCAGTGAGCCATGGGCTGGTCCCAACCACAATTTTAAAAACACACAAACACACACAAGGCAGGTTTTTATAGTTGCCCCATTTTACCCATTTTATAGTTTTTTTTTTTTTTTTTTAAGCTACAGTCAGCAAAACCCTTTCCGTGACTCTCCAAACCAGGGTCAGGAAACTTCATGTGTAAAGGGCCAGAGGGAGTGTTTTCGGCTTTGCAGGCTAGACAGTCTCTGCAGCACGCACCGCTCTGCCCTTGGACCAGCAGGGTGGCCAGAGACGACACACAGAGGATTGAGTGTGCCACGCTCCAATAAACTTATTTACAGACACAAAAGTTTCAATTTCATGTCATTGTCATGTGTCAAGAAGATGTTCTTACTTTCAATAAGAAAATGTTATTCTTTTGGTTTTTTCTACCATTTAAAAATACAAAAACCACTTTTAGATCGCCAGGTGTACAAAAACAGACAGCAGGACAGACTTGGCCCATGGGCTGTAGTTTGCCGACCCCTAACAAATAGGAGCTGGGGCCAGAAACCCCCCCCTCAGGTGGGCACAAACTCCAAACACAGCCCAAGGTGGCTCAGCCATGTCTGGGTCCCCTGGGGTATCTGGAGCCAGGTCACTGTGCGTGCTGACTTGGGGCAGAGCACAGATTCCCCAAGACTGAGTGGGGACGGGTGCAAGAACAAATACAGGAGGCAGGGGGCCTGGAGAACCCAGAACCTCCAACAGCCAGGCCCGTGGGGAAGGAGGGCTGTACTTGGGGTGCTGAAGGACCAGGCTGCTCCAAGCTGGGGAGACCCCAGTGACCCTGGGCATCCAACCTCCCAACCAGCCATGGCCCTGAACTCCACTCGGGGAATCTCACCTCCTCCCCCTTGTCACACCTTGACCCCCAGGTCCTCTCCTGCTTCCCCTGGCTCTTCCTGAGCCCTCACAGCCTCGGCTCCTGCCCCGACTCCCAGGCCTGCCCCTCCTGCCCACATCAGCATCTAGGGGGAGAATCAACCAGCGGGCCTGGCCACTTCCATGCCAGGTGCTCTAGGAGAGCACCTGGGCAACGGGCCACCTGAGTGACCATCCAGATTTGCCCAGGACAGGGGGGGTTTCCCAGGACACAGGGCTTTCAGTGCTAAAGCCTGGATGTTGGTCACCCTCCAGATCACCCATGTGTCCCCAGGGCCCCGACTGGCCCGATCATCTGAGGAAGGGTAGGGGAGGAGGGACAGAAGACAACCATCACCCTGTCCACCAGTTCCCGGCTTCAGGCTGGGCACACAGAGCTGCTCAGGAACTAGAGGCGAATGGCTGACTCTTCTCCTTAAGCTACGATAAGGCAGTGCTCATGAGAGGCCTGCACTCCCAGGGGCAGTGGGGAGAATCTCCCAGACAAGATGCTGAGCAAAAGAGCACAGACTGGGGGATTCCATTTTCCCAAAGTACAAAAACAGGCAAAACCAGTCCAAGGTGGCTACCTTCGCAGGCAGGGCTGGGGGAGGCTGCCGCCCACTCTGCTTTGCCCGAGCACTGGCCACGCAGGCTGCTCAGCCTGGAGATCACCCCCGCACGCTCTGGAGCCATGTCCCTCTCTGTGCGATCTTTTGCTCAGCCAGGGCAAGGGTCTGCACAGGGGAAAGCCTCCTCCCCGCTGAGCATGGGCGCCATCTGATAAACCCTTGTTAAGGCCTCCACAAGTCTGGCCTGGGGCTCGGCAACGGCAGCGAGCTCCTGGCTCATGACCCAGGGCCAGCAAGGCCTGGTACTCTTACTCCCTTTTTTTTTTTTTTTTTTTTTTTTTTTTTTTTAATTTTTTATTTTGTCAATATACAATATATATGATTATTATGGCCCACCACCGACACTTCCCGCCCTCCTCCCTCCCTCTCACAAGGGAGAAAACTAAGGCCAAAGAGGTGGCCTAAAGTCACACCGGATGCCAACGGAAAGCCCCATCTGCCTGTCCTACCAGAGGCCCGTCGGCCCTCTCTGCATCCCTGTGTTCCCCGCATAGGAGGAAGAGGGGCTCCGGCACCTGCCTTCCTCCCCAGGGATCCCAGACTCACGGCCCAGACCCCAGACTCAGGGGAGCCCCCTCCCCCGCAGGAGGCGCTGCTGGCAGGCATTCCGTCTGCAAATACCCTGACAAGACAGGTCATCACGCAAAATTATCGCCATCAGCAGGGCCAGGCAGCCGGGCCTCCCATTATGGCCAAATGAATAACTCCGTTTAGAGAAGTCGTTTAGGGCGCTGCCCCAGACAATGACTCCTGTCAAAAGATTTACCGAAGCTCACGGGCGATGTGGCGGGAGGCCCCGTGGGCCTGGCCTCAGAGTTTATCAGCTCATGCAGAAAACAAAGACTGCAGCGTGGACCATTTTGCTGCTGAAATTCATGCCTTTTGACCCCAAATGGAGAGATAATCCCAGGGCTTGTTTCCACTTGAGCTTGGAGATGTTGTAAATAGCCGGCTCTGAAGCGAAACCTCGCATTGGCCTTGGGTGGAAAACAAATTATCACCACACCGTTGGAGACCACGGCTCATTACTTCCCCTATCCCCTTAGACAGCATCCCCCCGGGAGAATTCTATTTTAAAGTTGGGTGCTTTGTAGAACTTTCAATAAAAGAATATGCTGGAGGATACGCTCTTTTCAATCCTGTAGTGAAGACTGTAAACTTGATCATGATTTATTTTCTCCTTGGCTACCAGGAAGCTCAGAGGCCAAGAGAAGCTTAAGTACATCAGCACCCTGGTCCTTTTTAATATAATATGTGCATTCTCTTTTACTTTAGTATTGTGTATTCTATTTGGATTTTATGACGTTTGTTTAAGGTGCCTCCTGCTGTAAGCAGCTTTAAGTCCTTTGTTGAAAGAGTCGGGTATGAGCAAAATAAAATAACACAGAATGGAGCGAGGGGGGGGGGGGGCGGCTCGTGACCTGCTATGGCTCTGACAGCTGGCCAGCCATTTGGCCATCTGACTGTGGGAGCCATCGGTTTCTTGCCTTGTATAAGTCTGGTTCTAGAGCAAACTCAGTCACCTTGAACCATGATGCACCTGCCCAGAGGCATCCAAGGCCATCAACCAGGACTGTACCTGTCAGCTTTGCCCTGGTAATGACCACGCCCCAGGTCCCATGGTTTACAGCAACAGACTCCGATTTCTCACTCACAGTGCATGTCAGGGGCTCAGCAGGGCCCGTGACTTCGTGTTCCAGGCCCCAGGCTGAGCAGGCTGCTGAGATCCAAGATCTGCTTGTCTCGTGGTGGAATGAAAAGAGCAAGGGGGCTTGAGAAGCCCCAGAATGGCTTCCGCAGCTGCTGCTCACGCTCCTGTGCTCCTCTGCAGGCCACGAGTTGGTGGACAGGAAGACTGTGAACACACACGCACACACCCCTTGAGTCTGCCTGGGCTTGCGACTCGTTTATAACCAATGTCATGGAAGTGAGATTAGGTGAGAAAAGGTGACGTTGCTTCTATGAGAACACCCACACTGACAGTCCTGAGCTTCATGGGAGAAGTTCGACTTCCATGAGGTGGCCATGTCCTGTGGAAGCCCAGCCCTGTGGAGAGGCCAGGGGTATGTGCTCCTGGTCAGTCCTAGTCTTTGCAGCCCAGGCACCAACCATGTGAGCGATGAGATAATCCCAGCCCCCAGCCACTGAGTTGCCCAAGTCTTCCCAGGGGCGTCCTCCAGACTGTGTGGAGCAGAAACAAAGCCATCCCCACTGGCTCCTTCCAAAGAGGTTGTGGCTTTATGCCACTAAGTTTGGGGTGGTTTGTTATATGGTGACAGGACAGAGATTTGGTGTCTGCACAAAGGATGCTGCCTTGACAAATCCAAATCATTAACTCTAGTCCTGAGCAATGGACAGAAGCTAGAGGGGCCTTGAGGAGACTGCCCCTGAGGGCTTGGGGAAGACCCAGAAAGACATAATTGGAAGATGGAGAAAAAGAGACATGGTATGTAATGGCCCAAAGGAGGTCACTAGCTGCAAAATGGAAAATAGGAAATGTACCTAATTAACTCAATTATCTAGGAAACTTCTTCTGTAAAGGGCCAGATGGTAAATATTTTACCTTTTCTTGGCCAAACAGTCTCTGTTGCAACTCAGGTCTGTAGTTGTATCTCAAAAGCAGCCATCGACAATATGTAAATAAATAGGCATGTCTGCGTTCCAAATTTGTTTACAAAAATAGGCAGTGGGCTGGACTTGGTCCATGGGCTATAATTTTCCCACCCCCAATCTAGCTAAGATGTCCAGAAGAAAAGGTTGAAAGTGCCACCCTTCTTGCAGCCTGTGATAAAATGCAAGAGGAGGAGCTGAAGAACAGACTGTCCAATTTTCGAGACAAATTTAGAGAAAATTTAAAGGAGCCAGGGCTTGCTGGGTAATGGTGATGATGATGGTGGTGATGATGATGATGGTGATGATGATGATGATGGTGGTGATGGTGATGATGATGATGATGATGATAATGATGATGGTGATGATGGTGGTGATGATGATGATGGTGATGATGATGGTGGTGATGATGATGATGGTGATGATGGTGGTGATGGTGATGATGATGGTGATGGTGATGATGATGATGGTGGTGGTGATGATGGTGATGGTGATGATGGTGATGATGGTGATGGTGGTGATGATGATGGTGATGGTGATGATGATGATGGTGGTGATGATGGTGATGGTGATGGTGGTGATGGTGATGATGGTGATGATAGTGATGATGGTGATGGTGGTAATGGTGGTGATGGTGATGGTGGTGATGGTGGTGATGATGATGGTGGTGATGATGGTGATGGTGATGATGATGGTGATGGTGATGGTGATGATGGTGATGGTGATGATGATGGTGATGGTGATGGTGATGATGGTGATGGTGATGATGATGATGGTGGTGATGATGGTGATGGTGATGGTGATGATGATGATGGTGGTGATGGTGATGATGGTGATGATAGTGATGGTGATGATGGTGGTGATGGTGATGATGATGATGGTGATGATGATGATGATGGTGATGATGGTGATGGTGATGGTGATGGTGATGGTGATGGTGGTGATGATGGTGATGGTGATGATGATGGTGATGGTGATGGTGATGATGATGGTGGTGATGATGGTGATGGTGATGATGATGGTGGTGATGATGGTGATGGTGATGATGGTGATGATGGTGATGGTGATGACGGTGATGATGATGGTGATGGTGGTGATGGTGATGATGGTGATGATAGTGATGGTGGTGATGGTGGTGATGATGGTGATGGTGGTGATGATGGTGGTGACGATGGTGATGGTGGTGATGGTGATGATGATGGTGATGGTGGTAATGGTGGTGATGGTGATGGTGGTGATGGTGGTGATGATGGTGATGATGGTGATGGTGATGGTGGTGATGGTGATGATGGTGATGATAGTGATGATGGTGATGGTGATGATGGTGGTGGTGATGGTGATGGTGGTGATGGTGGTGATGGTGGTGATGGTGGTGATGGTGGTGATGATGGTGATGGTGATGATGGTGATGATGATGGTGATGATGGTGATGGTGGTGATGATCGTGATGGTGATGGTGGTGATGATGGTGATGACGGTGATGATGATGGTGGTGATGGTGATGATGATGGTGGTGATGGTGGTGATAGTGGTGATGGTGATGGTGATGATTATGGTGATGGTGGTGATGGTGATGGTGATGATGATGATAGTGATGTTTGATGGTTGATGACACAGGATGGTGTTTCCATCATTGCTGTTTCTTCCCATCCAGCCACCCTTGCTCAGAGGGTGAGCTTTTAGAAGGCAGGGTCATGCCTGATCTTTCCCCACCCCCTCAACCTGGCCACACACTGGTGCACCCTCAATAGGAACTGAAAGACAGCAAGTGGAGGGGGACTTCCTTTTTAGAAGTCATGAAAGCATACTCTTCTGTTCTGTTATCCAAAAATATTTCTTGCTGCCCACCAGCAGTAAGTTATAACGGAAATTTTTGAAAACTCAGTTGCTCACCTTGTAAAATTTTGACTAAAAAACAAACAAACAAACAAACAAAAACTCACTCAGTCCCATGTCCCTCTGCGGATATAATTCCATCTTCTGACGGCTTTTGTACCAGAAGCTCTCAAAACAGATGTTATATTCACATGCCACATCCTTCTTACCCAGCCCCCCCCCAGTAGTCTCTGAGTGGGCTCCCACTGGCTCATGAGAACAGTAGTTACATTGTCAGGACATTTGCCAACCAGTTGTTAAACAGTTAAGCTTGAAATTGGTCATGGTAGGTACACCTCAGAAACCAGCAAGTGCTAGAAAGCAGGTTCCTCCCCCAGAGAGCCAGCTATTAAACATTTACCAGCACGCCAGAGTCACCCCCCACCAAATCTGCTCTTGTCAAGGTCATGTCAAGGTCACCAGTGACCTCCCAGTGGCCACATCAAATGGTCAGTGTCCTCATCTTCTGTCCATGTCCTCATCTCCCTGGACCTCCTGGCTGCATCTCTTTCCACAGCAGATCATGGCAGCCTTCCTGTAAGCATTTATGTGTCCCGGAGTCTCCTCCCGGTTCCTCCTTCTGTCCATGTCCTCATCTCCACCCGTCTGCATCGCTGGGCAGGTTCTCTCCTGGCCCTTTTCTTCCCTCTTCTTTTGTGGGTGCTCTCATGAGCCCAATGGCTTCAATTACCACAGATTGACAGACAAAGACCAAGTCTCTGTCTGCAGCGCCTTCCTGCCCCCTGGAGCTCCAGGTGCCTATATCTGGCTGCCTCTTCAGCAGCTTCTCTTCATATTTAATGCACATCTGTATCACTTTCCTGGAGAGAATCCTTCCATGCCTCTGCTAGCTGCTGGTGGCTGTCGGCCACCCCCGGTGTGCCCTGGCCTGTGGCTGCGTCCTCCAATCTCCACCTCTGTCATCACATGGCCTCCTGCCTGTGTGTCTTCCAGCCTCATGTCTCTATCCAAATCTCCTTCCCTTTTCTCTTATAAAGAGGCCTGTCACTGACTCAGGGCCAGCTCTTGTGCATTATGACCTTGTCTAACCTTCACTACAACTGCAAAGACCCTATTTCCAAGTAAGGTCACGGTTCAAGGGTATGGGGGGTTAGGACTTCAATGTATCTTTTGGGGGAGACACAATTCAGCCCACACAACACCTTGGGCTTGACACAATGAAGCTAAGCTCTGATGTCCCCCAATGGGCTTCTCCAATTCATCATTCAAAGACGCCGTAATTCTGGCGCTCGAGCCGAGAACACCTCACTGTTGTGCCCGATTCCTCTCCACACCCCAAACCTTTCCAGACACATCCAGCTTTCACCCCTCAGCAGTCCACCCTCTCCTGATGGCCATGCCACCGTCATCTCCCACTCCTCTCCTCAGAGCCCTTTCCTTTCTGGACCCCACAGTCCCATCTCCTAACTGAGGGGTCTCTGTCCCCCCTCAGCCAC
The DNA here is from genome assembly GCF_000696425.1 of Galeopterus variegatus. Lineage (NCBI taxonomy): Eukaryota > Metazoa > Chordata > Mammalia > Dermoptera > Cynocephalidae > Galeopterus > Galeopterus variegatus. Next base: position 220,207 of record NW_007726187.1, on the reverse strand, counting down.
CCCGAGGCTCTGGCGTGCTGTTCCTGGGCTGAGAAGCAAGCTCTTCCAGCCGGGTCTTCCCAGGCAGCTCTGTTCCTTGCTGGCTTGGTCCCTGCTCATGGTTCGTTCCTTCCCTGACCCCGCTACTAAAGCCCCACCTGCTTCTAGCAGGCACTCTCTGCCCCTTCACCCCATTCATTGGCCCACTGCCAGAGTTTCATCCCTATTTGTGGACTCTCCAGTGTCATCTAATGACATGCTTGTCCTATGCTTCACCTGAGCCCCTGGCCAGTATCTGGCATGGGGCAGGTGCTCCATGGACTTGGGTTGAATGGGTGAATGGAGAGCTTTGGGATCAGCCAGCTCTCCATCCTGCCCCACTCTGTCCCTTATTGGCTGTGGCACAGGTGACCCAATCTCTCTGTCTCACTTGACCCTCAAATGCAGATTTGAAAGGGCTATGAGGCCTTCCTGGGGTCTAGCAAGGGTTTGAAGAGTGGGAAGACCCCATCTACTCCCAAAGCCCCCCAAGCCCAATGGTCAGTCTTGCTTCCACTTCCATCCTGCCCATTTGCTGTGACCTTGGCCAGAGACTCAAGGTCTCTGAGGCTTGGTTTCCTGTCTCTTCATGGAGGCAACCCCCTGGATGGCAGTGAACAGATTCCACGGGATGGAAGAGTGGCTTGGTCCCCTGGGGCAGAGACAGACACCAGCACTCTGCTCACTTTCCTACCTCCCTCTAACCCCTTTAAACCTCGTGGCAGACTTCACTTCAGGAATCATTGCCCCCACCTTGTAAACAAGAGTGGTGAGGTGCCCGTCCACACGGCAGCTGGAGGGGTCTGGGTTAAAGCCAGTCTCGTCTGATGCTTCACTCTTTGGGCATGACTGAGCCCACACCTTGGAGCCCTGTGCCAGGGGCTGGGGTCTCTCCTGGGAGCCTGGTCCTGCCCTGTGGATGGTGTTGCAGTCTGTGGTGCTGGTGTCAGCCCCTACACATAGGGGAGCTGTGCAGGGGCAGGGGCATGCGACCTTCACGCTGTGTTGTCCTCTGCAGGGCCGGGCGCACAGTAGGTGTGTAGATTGTCCACAGCCCCACAGTGTGGACCAACTGCCTCTTTACACAAGCAACGTACATGGACTCCAGGGTGTCTGCTGCAGAATCGCTGGGCTGTCAGCACTGTGGCACGATGACCATCAGCTGAAGACCACTTGGTGAGGCACAAAGGGACCTACTGAGCGCAATTCTCCACATAGGGTCTGACTGACCCATGCCTCACTGCCCTGGCTGCAGGATTCCATGGCTGCAGGGTCTCAGGTTACGGTGTTGCTCTAGGCCTGTCCCCAGAGGCAGCCCAGGTCAGGAAGCAATATGTCCTCTCTTCCCCTCTCCACAATCCCCCAGAGGCAGCACCTTTCGAGCTGTCACTTGCTGTAACCTGATCAGTGACAGGATAAGGATTTGGGGCAACGAGACAAGAGACATCTTAATTAGTGGCTTTTCCAGAGCAGCCGGAGCTCGACATCTCAATTTGTTGGGTGGGTCTGAGCCGGAAATCGGGTTTCCCATGTGGCCGCGGGACAAGCTGGTGGTTCTCCTGGGTAGCGCTGCATGCCCGAACGTGGGCAGACGTGTTCTGATGCAGAGAGACACTGACCCCTCATGTGTCTTCATGTCATGAGGCCTTGTCTGAGCCATGTCTGGTTTTAGACAAGCATGGCTTCCCTCCCCTCCCTGGATGCAGAATTGAGCTCCTGTCCCCAGAGGTGTCATGCAGGGAGCACAGTCCTTGGCAGAGAGGCAGCCATGCACATCACAGCGAGGGTTTCAGCCAAGAGAGGGTCCCCAACCTGCTGAGGATCAGAACCTCCTGGGAGCTTTGGGAGACACTACCCCAGATCTCTCACGAGAGCAGGCAGTCCTCAGCTGGTGGCTGATGGGGTGAGGTGACCAATGCGGCCCCTTTCAATCGTTACTGATGGGTCTTTAAGACCGGGTGGGACTCAGGCAGGCAAGCAGGGTAAAGGCCTGGCCCTGAGAACACCTGGGTCTCATTCAGGGCATGGTGGGTGCCTGGCCTGGCAGAGCAGAGGTAGGGCTGACTGGAATAAGAGCAGGCAAGAGGGCAGCCAGGGCCAGCGGGTCGAGGCCCAGGAACCCATGGGCGGGAGCTTAGGCTCAGACAGGATGGTGGATGACCTGGCAGTCGCCCCCTTGCAGGAGGCTCTGGGAAGCCCGTGGGCAGAGGGCAGACTGCAGCCGGGCCTGGTTTGCAAGCCCAGCTTGGGCACATACTGGCCCAAGCATGAGTGTGTGCCAGCCCTCACCTCTCTGAGCCTCAGTTTCCCCACCAGTAAAGTAGAGGCCTGTGTCTCCATCCCTACAATGGAACACTGTAATTTAAACTGTGAGCTGGACACAAAAGTGTCAGCACAGTCCAGCTTTCATAGCAGCCCAGAGATGGGGAGAGCTGCTATGAAGGGCTGTACGGGGCTGACTTTTTGTTATCAGCTGAAACAGCTGGATCAACAGCACACACCAGGCACGCCCTGCACGTGAGCCACCAGGGCATCTGAACACACACGTGCAGAGTAGGTGACCTCAGGGAGGGAGGGGCTTCTGCTGAGCCCGTAAAGCTTTATTTCTTTAAATGCAAGAAGCAAGCGAAGCAAAGAAAATAGCAACAGCAACATCCTTGCTGACAGCAGTCCCAGTGACAGGGCTGTGGGAGACTTCTGGCAGAGGAGGTGCATGGGCTGCAGAAGTCAGGAAGTGGCACTCAGCACAGGCTTCCTACCTCCCTGCTGGCCCAGCCTTGCTTCCTGAGTGATCTTGGGCACATTGCTTCTGGCCCTGAGTGTCAGGGTCCCTGCCTCACATAGGTGAAGGGGCAGCAGGGGCTTCCTCGCAGCCACGCTCAGTGGGGCATTCAGCCTGAACGTGTGAGTGGTCTGTCCATGGCCCGCAGAGGGGCAGAGGGGAAGGAGCAGGTGGAGATGGGGACAGAGTGGGGAGGAGGGGTGGGTGGGGAGTGCAATCATGGGGAAGGGTCCGAGTCTCTGAAGGCCATGCTAGGGCCAGCAGGGAGGACTCACAGGGACCTCACCAGCTCAGTGCTAGCTAGAACTTTGTGTCCAGAGAGGAGGGGACTGCATGGGAGGAGGCGAGGTCCCCACCACTGGACATGAGGCTAGACCTTTCCTTAGGGATTCTGTGGAGGATTTCCTCCTGGGGGCAAGGGAGTGCTGTGGATGGCTGGGGGAGATGAGGCTGTCCCCTCGAGCCCTAAATCAGGTCCCTGGAGGGCCCAGCCTCACTCCGGACAATGCCATCTGTGCTCACACCTCCGCAGCCTGACTGCACCCAGGGTCTCGGCAGGCCCTCTCGGGAGCACAGAGGTCATGCCCCTTGCCCTGTCCAGATGGGCCTGGGCTGACTCCATCCACAGCAGGCGAGGACAATGGCTCCTGTTGTCTGCCAGCCGCCCTCGGCCACATTCTCCAGGGACCTAGTGACCCTGAACAGGGGCTATGAAGAGGTCCCCGCTGATTCAGTGAGATGCCCACTCACTAATGAAGGGCCGTTGGAAAGGGCATTGACCTTGGTCAGCAGGCAGGAGCCCTCCATCCGGGGGACCACTGCAACAACAGACAGGAAAGGGTGATGCCATGTCTTCCCCCTCCCAGGGGACTTGCCCAGCAACTCAGGAGACAACTGTGCAGGGGTCACAGAGATCAGCCTGTGGGGCAGAGCCAGGACAGAAAACCAGGCCAGAGATCTAAACCTGGTGCTGTCCCTGCTGAAGAGTGAAACAGCAGTGACCACACAGCACGATGAGAGCAGTGATCCAGGGAAGTCCAGGTGCTGTGGAAGGGAAGAATGGCCCTAACCCAGGGGGAGACCAAGGAAGGCTGCCTGGAGGAGATGATGCAAAGCTGGGTCTTGAAGGACAGGTAGCCTTAGCCAGAAATCATAGAAGGAACAGGGGATTCCAGACAGGAAATGTCACAGACAGTGACTTTTAGGCGAGGTGAGGTGACAAGTTTTTGCCATCGCTGCAGCATTGGCTGTGGGAGGTGAGGCCGGCCGTGGGAAAAGCTGGGAGAGGAGGGTCAGATGTCTCAGAGATGCCTCCTCCAGGCGCAGCAGGGAGAGCGGAGGCCAGGAGGCTGGTGATGGCAATGGGCGGTCCAGCAGGGACGAGAGGGGCAGACATAAAGCCATGAAAGACACAGGCAAAGCCATGTCTTGATGATGGTCTACACAGAGGGGATCTAGGAGGACTCAGACTCCTGCAGCACTGGAGCAAAGTAACGCTGGCTTTTGCATGAACACCGGGGGATGTTTTTCCACCCCGAGCAGACACCTGGTGGCCAGAAAGCACAGCACATGGGGGAGTGATAGCGGGCATTCACATGCCAGGTTGTGAGGAACATGAAGAGGGAAAAGGACCTAAGACAGGAAGGTCAGCGCCGGTTCAGATGGCGCGGGCTGGAGAAGGCACTCCAGGCAGGGGCCCAGCATCAGCAAAGGGAGGGAGGCTGAGGGGCCTCAGCAGGGCCTGCTGGGCTGGATGGAGGGCCCAGAGTCTATGTATGTGAGAATGTGCAGCAAATGACAGGCACTCTATGCCTGCTGGCCTGCATGAGGCCAGGACCCAGCTCTCAGGCTGGGCAAAATCCACAAGCCCTCCCACCCTGTTTTGTGCTGTTCCATGCCATTTGACACTGTTCCTCCAGCCGCCATCCAGGTGCCCCACAGCCACAGGGGGAAGGAATTATGTTCCTCCACAGCTACCCATCACATAGGAGTTGTGTGACTTCAGGCACATTGTTGTCCCTCTCTGAGCCCTGTTCCCCTCTCCTATAAAGTGGGACCATAATCTCTGCCCTGCTTCCTCTTGGGAACATTTAGCCCCACATATGAAGGTATAAAGTGTCTTGTGCTGCCCAGTGCTGGACATAGTAAAAAACAGTATCCATGATGTTGTAATAACACTTCCTTACACAGGTGAGCTTAAACACTCTGCAAACACAGTAAACCACTCATAAAAGTTGACAACCTAAGGGTCAAAAAATAAAGCTCAACAAATTTCAAAGAATACTTCTCATACGGACCATGTTCTCTGACCATAGTGCAACTAATTTAGAAATTAACATAAAAAGAGGAAGAAAATGCATATACATATACATTTGGAAAATTTAAGACATGTTCCTAAATAACTCGTGGGTTAAAGAGGAGACTGCAATAAAAATTACAAATTATTTAGTGCTGAATGGAATAGAAAACATTGTATATCAGTTTTCTGAGATGCAACTAAATTGGTTTTTAGAAATATATTTGTAAACTATGCATTTATTACAAAATACAAACATTTACAAATAAATAAGTTACACTTACAACTAAAGAAAATAATAGAAGAATGACCATAGCTCTAAAGAACATAGAAGAAAAGAAGTAAAAATGTGAGAAAAAAAATGGATGAATAGAAAATAAAGAAAAACAGAAATATTCAACAAGAGCAAAATGTTGTCCTCTGAGAAAATGAGATAGAACAATTTCTAGTAAGACTAATAGAGAAAAAAATTCTGTAAACAAATACCATTAGGAGTGAAGAAGGGAGAATAACAGATATAGTACAGATTTAGAAATTCTTAAAGATCACTTTGGGTAATATGGACATTTCACAATGTTAATTCTTCCAATCCATGAGCAAGTGATATCTTTCCCATCAAAATTCCAATGATATTTTTCTCTGAGATTGAAAAAGCTATCCAGACATTTATATGGAATAACAACAACAACAAAAAAGCTGGAGGCATAACACTACCTGACTTTAAACTATATTACAAAGCTACAATAAAAAAAAACAGCATGGTACTGGCATAAAAATAGACACACAAATCAACGGAATAGAATAGAGAACCCAGAAATCAATCCATATGCCTACAGCCATCTGATCTTTGACAAAGGCAGCAAATCTACATACTGGGGAAGAGACTGCCTCTTCAGCAAATGGTGTTGGGAAAATTGGATACTCATGTAGGAGAATGAAACTAGACCCGTACCTTTCACCATATACCAAAATCAACTTAAAATGGATTAAAGAATTAATTACACATTATGAAACAAGAAAACTCCTTAAAGAAAACATAGGGGAGACACTTCAGGAAGTAGGAGTAGGTACAGACTTCATGAACAGGACCCAAAAAGCACAGGCAACTATAGCAAAAATAAAGAAATGGCATTATATCAAATTAAAAAGCTTCTGCACAGCAAAAGAAACAATCAACAGACTAAAAAGACAACCAACAGAGTGGGAGAAAATATTTACAAAATATACATCTGCCAAAGGATTAATATCCAGAATATATAAGGAACTCAAACAACTTTATGGCAAAAAACCAAATAACCCAATTAAAAAATGGGCAAAGGAGCTGAATAGGCATTTGTCAAAGGAAAGTATACAAATGGCCAGTAGATACATGAAAAATGCTCAACCTCACTCAGCATCTGGGAAATGTAAATCAAGACCTCTTTGCGATACCATCTCACTCCAGTTAGGATGGCTAACATCCAAAAGACAGAGAATGATAAGTGCTAGAGAGCTTGCAGAGAAAAAAGAACTCTCATTCACTGGTGGTGGGGCTGCAAAATGGTGCAGTCTTTATGGAAAATGGTATGGAGTTTCCTCAAACAATTACAGATAGATCTACCATATGACCCAGCTATTCTACTACTGGGAATATACCCAGAGGAGTGGAAATCAGCATGACAAAGGGATACCTGTACTCCAATGTTTATTGCAACTCTATTTATAATAGCCAAGAGTTGGAACCAGCCCAAATGTCCATCATCTGATGACTGGATAAGGAAACTGTGGTATATCTACACAATGGAATACTACTCTGCTATAAAAAAGAATGAAATACTACCGTTTGCAACAACATAGATGGACTTAGAGAAAATTATGTTAGTGAAACAAGTCAGGCACAGAAAGAGAAATACCACATGTTCTCACTTATTTGTGGGAGCTAAAAATAAATAAATGAACACACAAACAAATCAACAGTCGGGGGAAAGAAGACAGAATAACCACAAAAATTCCTTGAACTATTTAAGTCAAGTGAACAGATGTGATGGGGGTGGGGGAGGAGAGGAATGGGTAAAGGGGCATGAAAATCAACTACAATGTATATTGAGAAGTAAAAATTTTAAAAAATTCATTAACTAATTTTTTAAAAAAGAAATTATTAAAGGATTTGACAACTAAATTTGTGCCAATAAATTTTAAGTGTAAGTGTAATGGACAATTTTCTTGAAGAAAAATTAATTACCAAAACGAATGAACTCAAGATGAAATAGAACACATAAACAAACCAATAACCAGTAATAAAATTGATTAGCAACCATGTATACACCAAAACAAAACAAATAAAAGCCACCAAGCCCAGACAGTATTACAGCAAGATTTGCCAAATCTTCAAGGAACAGATAATCTCTACTTCATGCACTTTGCTTCAGAAAATAAGAGAAAAAAATAGAAAACTGACCACTTCATTTTATGAGACTAGCATAACCTAATGTCTAAAGCTGGTTAGCCATGTGCACTTCTAAAGTCCAAAGGGGATCTATTACTAAAAAGAAGAAAATAAGGGATAAGTGATAAGGAGGGTCAATTTTCAGCCTCTGGCACACCTGATAGAGTATCTATCCAAAATGTAGAGAAAACATTGTACCTAACCATCAAATTTTCAAAGTATTCATAACTAAAGTCAGGATCAAGACAAGGATGTGGTCACCATTGCTATGTTCAACATGGTACTGGTGCATTAGACAATGCAATAGGACAAGAAAAACAATTCAAAGATGCAAACATTGGAAAATACTATGACTTCCCACATAGAAAATCCAAGATAACCTTTGGACAAATAGGTATAAGTAGTAAAAATAATAATACAGGTATAGCTAATAATAAGCAAGTTTTCTGGACACAAAACCAATAGAATTCCTATATGCCACTAATAATCAGTAACAAAATAAATACAGAAAAGATTCTCACTACAAAAGCAAACAAACTATAAGTTTTAGGACTGTGCAAGATGTTTTCTAGGAAAAATATGAAATATACCATATTCATGGATAGGAAGATGGTATTATAAAGATGAAAATTCTTTCTAAATTAGCCTATAGAGTCAATGTACTTTGAATCAAAAATTCTAACAGATTTTTTTTCTCTTGGGACTTAAAAGGCTAGTATTATAGGCTAATGGAAGAGAAAAGGACCAGAATAACTATTAAACTTTTAGAAAATGAAAAAAAGAGGTAAAAAATTACTTTAAAATTATAGTAATTAAAGCAGATTTCAGAGAAAGGAAAGTTTTGAGGGATAAAGAGGGAAATTACATGGTGATAAAGGGGTCAATCCTCCAAGAAGACATAACAATCTTTAATGTGTACGCACCTAACAGCAGAGCATCACACTACACTGAGGCAAAAAAAAAAATGATAGAACTGCAAGGAGAAGTAGATGAATTCACTATCATAGTTGGAGACTTCAACACCTCTCTATCAGATATGGACAGATTCACCAGGCAGAAAATCAGTAAGAATGTACTTGAACTCAACAACACCATCAATCAACTGGATATAATTGACATCTATAGACTACTTCACCATGTGTATTCACAGCAGAACACACATCCTTCTTAAGTTCACATAGGATATTCACCAAGATAAACCATACTGTGGACCATAAAATTCACCTTAACAAACTTAAAAGAATAGGAATCATGCAGTGTCAGCTCTCAGACCACAACGGAATTAAGCCAGAAATCAATAACAGAAAGATAGCTGGAAAATCCCCAAATACTTGAAGATTAAATAAGATACTTCTAAATAACACATGGGTCAAAGAAGAAATCTCAAGAAAAATTTTAAAATATTTTGAACTAAATGAACATAAGACACAACTTATGAAAATTTGTTAGATATAGCAAAAGAAATGCTTATAGGGAAATTTATAGCATTGAATGCATATATTAGAAAAGAATAAAGATCTAAAATAACTAATCTAATCACTAATCTCTAGTTTCACCTTAAGAAACTAGAAAAAGAAGATCAAATAATTCCAAAGGAAACAGAAGAAAAAGAGAATAAAAATTAGAGCAGAAATCAATGAAATCCAAAACAAGAAATCAATAGAGAAAATCAATGAAACTAAAAGTTTGTTCTCTGAAAAGATCAATAAAATCAAAAGTCTCTAGCAAGGCTAACTAAGACAAAAAGAGAGAGGACACAAATTACCAATACCGTAAATGGAGGAGGAGACATCACTACAGATTTTATGGACATTAAATGGATAATAAAGGAATACTATGAGCAACTTTATGCCCACAAATTTGATAACCTAGATGAAATGGACTGATTCCTTGAAAGACACAATTTGCCAAAACTCACAAAAGAAGAAACAGACCATTGGAATAGGCCTATATCTACTAAGGAAATTGAGTCAATAATTAATCTTCCAAAACAGAAATCCTAAATGGGTTCATTGGTACATCCTACCAAATATTTAAGGAAGAAATTATGCTAATTTTCTACAATCTCTTTTAGACAATTGAAGCAGATGGAATATTTCCTAACTCATTCTATGAAGCCAGCATTACCCTAATACCAAAACTAGATGAAGACATTACAAGAAAAGAAAACTACAGAAAAATATCTCTCATGAATGTAAATGTAAAACTCCTCAATAAAATATTAGCAAATCAAACCCAAGAGTGTATAAAAAGAATCATACACCACAACCAGATTTGTCCCAGGTATGCAAGGCTGGTTTAACATTTAAAAATTAATTCATGGGCTGGCCCCTGGCTCACTCGGGAGAGTGCAGTGCTGATAGCTCGGAGGCCGCAGGTTTGGATCCTATGTAGGGATGGCCAATGCTCACTGGCTGAGCATGGTGCGGACAGCACCAAGCTGAGGGTTACAATCCCCTTAGCAGTCAAAAAAAAATTAATTCATGTAATCCATTGCATCAACAGACTAAACAAGAAAAATCACATGATCATATCAATAGATGCAGAAAAAGCACTTGACAAAATCTAATACCCATTCATAATAAAAACTCTCAGTAATTTGATAAAGAATATCTACAAAAACCCTACAACTAACGTCACACTTAATGGTGAGAAACTCAAAGCTTTGCCACTAAATCAAGGCAAAAATGTCTGCTTTCACCACTGCTTTTCAATATCATACTGGAAGTCCTAGCTAAAGCAATAAGACAAGAAAAGGAATTAAAATTATACAGATTGGGAAGGAAGAAATAAAACTGTCTTTTTTCACAGATGACATCATCATTTATGTAGAAAATCTGAAAGAACAGACAAAAGAAAAAACCCTGGAACTAATAAGAAACTGTAGCAATATTGTAGGATACAAGGTTAATATACAAATGTCAATCACTTTCCTATATACCAGCAAATAACAAGTAGAATTTGTAATTAAAAACACCATTTACATTAGCACCCCAAAACAATGAAATACTTTGGTATAAACTTAACAAAATATGTATAAGTTCTATATAGGGAAAATTACAGAACTCTGGTGAAAGAAATCAAAGAAGAACTAAGTAAATGGAGATATTCCATGTTCATGGATAGGAAGACTTAATATTGTCAAGATGTAAGTTCTTCCCAACTTGATCTATAGATTCAATGCAATCCCACTAAAAATCCCAACAAGCTATTTTGTGGATACTGACAAACCGATTCTAAAGTTTAAATGGAGAGGCAAAAGACCCAGAATAGCCAACACAATATTAAAAGAGAAGAACAAAGTTGGAAGATTGACACTTCCCAACTTCAAGACTTACTATAAAGCTACAGTAGTCAAGACAGTGTACTGATAAATGAATAGTCAAATAGATCAGAGGATCAGATCAGAGAACCCAGAAATATATGCACATAAATACAGACAGCTGATCTTTGACAAAGTGACAAAGGCAATACAATGGAGAAAAGATGGTCTTTTCAACAAATGGTGCTGGAATAACCAGACATTCACATGTCAAAAAAAAATGAATATAGACACAGACCTCACACCCTTCAAAAAAAGTTAACTCAAAATGGACTATAGACCTAAATGTAAAACCCCTAGAAGATAACACAGGAGAAAATCTAGATGACCTTGGGTTTGGCCATGACTTTTAGATACAACACCAAAGTCACAGCCTCCAAGTTAAGGGTGGGGAATTGGCTCCACCTGTGGATGGGGATGTCCACACCAACACCTGGCTAGGCTGTAGCTATGGAGAAGGGTGGAAAATAGGGGCCATTTTTGCCACCAGTCTTCCACACCCCAGCCTTGGTAATCAGGGAAGGCCACCAAGAGAAGCCATATTTGAGAAAGGTGATGGGGGAATAAAAAGCAGGAGAAGGCTGGGTGAATTTAGGAAAAAAGAATGAACCAGGTGTGCACGTGAACAGCTCTACAGAACCACTGACAATGGGCAGTCCAAGTGGGGGTATGCAGCCTTTGTCTACAACAAAGGCTCAGTAAGCTGTAACCCCAAAAGGGGGTCGGGGCATCCCCGCTTAAGCAGAGATTCATCACAAGAACCCTGACCTTATTGATGTGGTTATTTCAAATATATTCCCCAACTCTTTCCAAAGTGACAGAACTCAAAACACGACTGCATGTTCAGTGAATCAGGGCAGTTAAGACAACACTAGAAACCATGTAAAAAGCAATGTATTTCCAGGAGGGCTGGCGCCACATCCACCCATCCCCCTCCCACTCTGGGCCCTCAGAGCCTGGGACCTGGGGCATATGCTGTGAGCGTGAGCAGAGAACAGAGAGGCTGTGCCAGCGGTGGCAGTGGGTGCTGGTCAGGAAATCTGAGCTTGGTATCCAAGGTCAAAGGAAACCTTGAGGAGCCACCTTTCATCTCTGAGCAGTTGGTCTGCAGAGATGAGCCTCCTGGAATTAAACACAAGCAGGGATTTATCTCCAAGAGCTTTGAGGACTGGTGTTCATTAATCATTTTCTGCAGCAGCGCCTCCGGACACTGGGGCCCATCTGGCCCAGATGCGAATCTGATCCCCTGACAGAGCCCTCCCTGGACTGCGGAGGGATGCTGGAGAGGCGCAGGGAGCACTTGGGGACCCTGGGGTGCAAGGTCTTTGGCTGCAAATGTCCAAAGGGCTTTCCAGAAAGCCAAAGGGCTTGTGCTCTGGGAGGGCCAGGCTGGTCTGAGAGCAGTGTGTGTTCCCATCTCCATTAAACTCTTCCAGGGTCTTGGAGGTTAATTTGGGGGACTGGGGCATTTCTGACAGTACCTGTTCCTGTCCCTGCACCTTCCATACTGAGTCCATCTGGTCACCCAGACCAGGAACACAGAAGTTGCCCTCTGTGACCACCAGCTCCCCCCTGCCCAACTTCCTGCTGGGCACCAAGTCCTCCAGAACCACCTTTCCCACCCACCCACTCCCCACGCCCACTGCTGCTACCCGGTGGGACCACCCCAGCCCACCTGATCCTCCAGGATGCCTCATCAGCCACCTGTCCCAGACTTGCCCCTCAGTCCTCCCTCATCCCACTGGCATGAAGCTTCCCAAGAAGGGCTGTCATCAGCTCCTTCCCTGCAAACAAAGCCATTGCCTGCTGGACAAAGTCCCTTTATGAACCAGGGAGCCAAGGCCTGTGTAGACCTCTCCAAACACACGCTGACCACATCCACTGCCCCACGGGCCTGGGTCTATCCTGAGCCACTGCAGGCTCCTGAGAGCCACACCAGCTCAGCCTTTCTGTCCCTCTGTTTTCACTGCTCCCAGAATCTGAGCATCTAGCAAATGCCAATTTTCTTCAAAAATCTCTGAAGTGACACCACCTCCAGGAAGCCTTCCTGGAGGAACCAAGCAGAGTTGACGTTCCACCTCTGTGCTGCAGCTGGCTGCACATCCCTGTCTGGCTGACAATGAACAGCCTCCCCCAGACCATGTGCTCTCCGAGGGCAGGAATGGCGTCCAGTTCGTTTCCATGGCCCCAGGTGGGGCTTATTCTAAAGAGGATCCTCCGAAAGCTGGCGAAGTTGGGAATCGACCTCTGGTTTTGGGAGGCCAGAACTCCCGCACACAGCAGCCACGCCCACGATGCCACGTGCTCCCGTCCTCTGCCCCCACCACTCACTGAGTTCTTCCAGAGGCTGCGGTGCTGTTCTGGCTTTGCCACTAAACCACTGACGACACGCCATGATGTTTCAGCCACGAATTCTGGGCACTCTCCAGCTAGGATATTAGCATTTTCCGTATGGTTCAGTTTCATCTGGGGCTGCATTAAACCGAGCTTACAATTAAGGAAATGTGATCAGAAAATTAGCTGACGTGTGAAATCAGAGCCTTGGTACAGTCACAAAGGACAGTGTCTTCCGCGTCCCTGATTAGCCGCTGGGCCAGACACGAGGTTAAGCGAAAGAACGCTGGATTAATCCAGATTGACAATTATGAAGGTCTTTTTCTCCGGCGTCGGGCCCGTTGCTGACTTTTCCTGTGGCTCCCTGCCAGGAAGGTATTGTGTTCTGAGCTGAAAATACTTTTCATTTTTTCTACAATTTCTGTTTAAAAAGTTCCAAATGTTCAGGCATACGATGTGAAACTTAACTTCAAGAAAATCCTACGGGGCTTTTGACAGAGGAGAAAATGTGGGGGTCTGATCCCCTGACCCCAGCCAGAGGAGGATACGGTTTCAAGCCTTTCTTCTCCGCCGGCTCCTTTCTGCCCAGCCCTAAGGAGACAAGCCAGCGGATCCTTGGGGAAGGTGGGAGAGGCTTCGCTGGGGGTGGAATCCACCAGGCTGCCTGCCCCGGAAACTCCTCCCCAGCATGTGGGTTCCAGGGCTGTGCGGCGAAGTCTGGAAGCCGGGAAACCTGGGTTCTGAGCTCCACCTCTGTCAGCCATGGTTTCCTAGGTTTCCTTGCTCAAATTAAATTTGATAAATAATCATGCTGGTCACAGTTAACTCATTGAAACCTCACAAAAACCCCATTAGGGAAAACTCTTGTTTCCACTCTACAGATGGGTAAACTGAGGCCCAGAGGCCTTCGTAACTTAATCAGGCTCCACAGCAAGAAGATTCAAGCCCATGAGATATGAATCTAGTGCTTTGATCCATCAGGTCCCTGCAGGTGTCAGCCATGCGTGAGGAGCCACCTCAGACCCCTCTGCGGCCCCTCTAGCTGGGACACGCTGATTCCTCTAGATAAACATGTTGGGATCCTTCATCCGAGTTCCATAAAAAGGAGGAGAGGTGGAGCTGCCAGGATGGGGCTCTGAGGGTCAGCCTCGGTGCCCGGGGGTCAGCACTGGCTTGAAGGGGAGGCTCAGAGAACAGCTGTCGACTTGTGGGATCATAATTTGTGATCTATAAAGAGGTTTATTGTATACTGTTAGGTTTTTAAAAATAAGCAGGTCAAAACAGTAGTATCCACACTGTAGATTATACAGAACTTAGGAAAAGACTCAGGAAGCTGACTGCTGGTGAGGCCTCATCAGTTACTGCATGGCTAACAATTACCAACTGTACCAACTAGTACCAATCACTGTGCCTAACCCAGAGCCCAGCCCAGGGGAGGTGCTTGGTGTCTGGCGTGGGAACAGAGGAATAAATGAGCGAATGAGCGATGCTGTCACGTAGCCACAACCTCCAGGGCTCGCAGGCCCTGCAGGGCTCCCCTGCCCCTGGCACCCTTACAGCATTGACACCTGTGGGGTAAACAACCAGGAGCAGTGCAGGGTGCTTAGACGTAGGTGGGTGCTTCCACGGGGAAGTTAACTTCTGTAGCACTTTGTCCGTGTAGCATCCTTCTGTGCACAGCACGGATGACAGCCTTGTAATAATAATGGGCAATAAAAGGGCTCTCCAGCCAGAACCCCCAACCTGTGCATCCTGAAGCTGCTAGGACGAGCCACAGCAACAGCAAGAAACTCCAGTCAGAGCGTGACCTATCTGTCTCCTGGAGAGGTGGCCCCGATGGGCATCCCATCCCCAGGCCCTTTCCCTGGAGTCACCCACCTACTTCTCCTGGGCCAGGTGGGTGCAGCTGGGAACAGCCATTGCACTACAGAAGGCTCAGGGAGGTTTGGGGATAGGCGTAAAGGAGGCACTTGAACTCCCAGCCCTGGGCCCAGACACTCAGACAGGCCAAGGTGCACAGGGGACCCTGGCTGGATTTGCACATGGCTCCTTTGCCCTGGGACTCATCCTGTAGGATTTGTGCCCAGCGTACCCCCTCAAGCATGAGCTGCTGCTTGGATAGACTCTCACAGGCCCCCCAGGTCTTTTCCCCCAGCACAGTCAGGGCAGGCTCCCCTCCGCCTTTCATACCAGTCTGGGCCCGGGGGATTCCGAGAGCCAGCAGCTTCTCTTCCATCAAGGCGCCAGGTCACCACTCAGCAGATCGTTCACGCTGAAATCAGGCTCTCCCCCAAATGTCGCACTAATTCAGACCAGGCCCAAGCTGCTGCGCTCGATCTGGGGAGGCTAGAGGAGTCACTGACATAGCACCTCAGAGGAGGAGCACGTCTCCACACTCGGCCCCAACAGACAAATGGAATTCTAGACTCTGGGCTAGAAAAGACCCTAAAAGGCATCCTCCCCGCACCCTCTTCCTATCCACCACCACCACCACCACCACCACCACCACCCAGGGCCCAGAGCTCCCCACGCGGCCGAGAAAAGTGAACACAAACACCCAGCCTCTTACACACCTCTAAGGACGGGGAGCTCACTACTCATGGAGCAACTCACTTCCTCTGCCATCAGCTCTGTCCTTTCTGAAGTGCAGGTGGAACAGGAGCTTCCTCTTGCAGTCCCAGAGCTGCCCTCAGTGCCACACAGGACGTGCAAATCCTCCCTTCCCTGAGATGGTGCTCTCAGGTTCTGATGTCCCCTCCCCCAGGTGGCACAGCCAGTTCCTGCCATGGCCTCACTCTATGGGACCACCCCAGACACTATCTAATCACCTTCAATTTCCGAGCAATTTCAAGGTACCCAGAGGAATCAATGAACTGCCCCTCCTTGGGTACAATAGATCCCCCCCAACTCTGAACCTGATCCACCTGTACAGGCAGCTTGAGGAGCTGCTCAAGGCCCAGAGTGTCTCATTTAAGCTGCAACAAACCTAAGAGGTGAATACAGTTATTTATTGCACAGGCGAGGAAACTGAGGCTCAGAGAGGTCAAGTGATTCACCCAAGGCCACCCAGCTGTGGGTGACAGCTCAGGTCTGCCAGCTCCCTGAGCTGCAGGGTGGATGGCCCATATAGCCATGCTCAGCAGACAGGGTGCTCCCACCGCAGCAGCTACTGCCACGCCCTGACTGCCCATAGCTGGATACATGACCCTTTGCCTGGGGACTTTTTCTGGCTGGTGGACTCTTCTCTGCACGTGTGCAGGGCAGGCAGCCAGACATGCCCACTTCAACACAGCTGGGGGGTAACTATAGGGCTCACATTCTCCAGGGTCCCCCACAGCTCCCTGACGGAACTGAGATCCAGGTGCCCACAGAGGGGGCCTGTCTCACTGATTACGTCCCACTCACTGGTTCCCTTCCCTCCACGTCTCGTCCCCACCTCCCCACCATGTTTCCTGGGATCACCTTCCAGATAAGAACTTGTGCGTGAGTCCTTGTCTCAGGACTCAAGCTAAGACACCACGCTTCTGAGAGTCAAATACTCTCAGTCCCCTGAAGAACACCTCCCTGGGTGCTGTAATTTAAACCTGTGGGTGTTTTTGTTTGTTTTTGTTGGGTTTGTACTTTGATACTTCAGAAAGCAGTTTGGGTCTCACTTGACTTCTGGAAATGAAAATAAATTTACCAAAAAAAGAGTTTGAGGATGGAGGTGATGACAGAGATAGTGGGACGAGTTAGTTAGATGAGGCCGATCCAGGACATCTCCACAAGGCAGCGTCGGAAACAGCCGTGACGCAACGGTAGCAAAACTAACTACTGGATGTCAGTGGCTGCACCTGCCCCAGAGAAACCGAGAGCAGAATGTGCCCACCTCCGGTCTCCACCTTCCACTCCACTGGAACCTGACGGAGAGGGGTCTGGGGCACAGCCCTGCTTCCAGAAGCTCCCGGACCCAAAGTGGAAGAGCAGCAGGAGCTGTGAGCGCTGGGGACCAGGCAGACCCAGGTTCCATGTCCCCAGCCAGCCCCCACCATGGCCGCCTCAGCAGGCTGCATGGCCTCCAAAGCTCAGTTTCCTGTGAGGGCCACCACGAGGCTGATGACCCAAAGCCGTCGCAGCATCTGCACCCAGCACGTGCTCAGTAGACAGTGGTGGCCATCAGGAGCTGGACAGAGAAGGTGGGCCAGGGTCTGGAGCCAGATGAGCAGGACTTGGGAGAAGAACCCAGACAGCCCAGGCGAGGAAGCACATACTGAGCAAACCAAGACAGAGTGGAAGCCTCCGAGCCCGAGAAACTCTACGTCCCACGGACTCCGTTCCTGCTGGGGTGGTCGGGGCCCCGGCAGAGGCGAGCTGGCGTGGATCAGAAGACGCTGTTCCACACGCACCTGTCCTACGACTGCTCCTGTGCCGTGAACAGAGCTTCCGGGCCGGCTGCCACTGGCCCCTGCTGTCCATTCATCTCTCCAACTTTCATAAGCACCTACTACGCGCCTACTACGCGCCAGGCCCCGTGCCCACTGAGGTGACCCTCGCCTGCCTTGTTTGTCAGCTGACACTTCCCCAGGGCATCTGCCATAAAGGATTAAGAAGTTGCCTTGGGAAGCCCTGGCTTTGTTTGGGAATTTTCCCCCAGCTGAGAAGGAGAGGCCAAAGACGGAAAGAATGACCAATTATACGCTGTGTTGTCTTCAGATGAAAGGCCCTTTCTGTGGTCCTCCGCCATCTCCTGTTTGGGCTGTCAACAGCAATTTGACGAGGAATGTTGCTGGGCCTGACCTGTTTTTTCAAGATGGTAACCTATATTGTGTATCATCGCAGCCCGGGAGATAACCAGCCAGCACCCCCCTCAGCACAGCACCCCCAGTTCAACTTCACCTTTAAAACCAGGAAAATTGATCGGAAAAAAATTCGGGGAAATCTCCCACTAATGATATTTTGAGTTCAGGAATGGGTGGGGAGGGGGTGGAATTAAAGTGGCTTTAATCTGATTCTCCGCATGGATTTCAGTGGTGAATGGTCAATTGTTACTAAATTCTAATTGGTTCTGGGTCACTCCTTTTGAAATAGCGGCTGCGTTCTGTTCATTTTTTCAATTAAATCTTAACAATTCACATCTGACAAAACTCAAAAATCTTGTCAAAAATTGTTCAGATTTGTATAGTAAGAATGTGCAAGAAGCAAGGTGGAGCTTGGACTGGAGGGAACTTTCATACAGAGGAACAATTTAAGAGCTAATTACGAGAATGCTGATTTTACTGTTTCCAGACTCCTCTCTTATACTCCATAGAATGAATCTTTCTCAACTGACAAAAAATATGTGGGAGAAAACCATAAAAGACCACAAATGCCCTCGCGTAAGTGGGGACTGTTTTCAGGATTGAGAAATCCTGCCGTTTTTCACATTTTGCCCCTCATGCTGAGAAAAATTTATTTTATTCCTCAAGATAAAACAGGACATGCTTGATGGAGGCAAAAAACGAGGCTCTGAGCAAGCAGACTCAAGCCCAAAGCTGGTCTCCGCCTCTGAAAAGCTGGGCACTAATTTCCTGCAGGAACCTCTCCTCGCTGAGCCTCAGTTTTCTCATTTGTAAAATGGGGCAATGTTCTGCAGATTCGTGATCATAAATGAATACTGCCTGACATGAAGAAGGTGATCCATAAAGAAAATCTGCCATCAAATCACAGAATTTTTAGGGCTTAATCCCAGCCTTTGCTTTTTAATATAAAGAAACCGCAGATCAGAGAGGGTCATCAAAACTTTGCCGAAGTCACACAGCCAGTTAGTCTGGAGCCAGAAAGAGAATCCAATGTTTTTTTCTCAAAGCTGCTTCTAGAAGGTTCTGGGTAACATTTCAGAATGTGTGTGTGACCTGTCTGCAGCTCACACCTGACTTCTCAAAGTGTGGTCCCTGGACCAGCAGCACAGGCGTCACCCGGGAGCTTGTTAAAAATGAATCAGAATCTGCATTTTAACAGGATCCCAGCTGGTGCCCGAGCACACTGGGTTGGAGAAGTGCTGGTTTATGGCATTTCATCAGCCTCGGATGACCTGAAAACCAGAGACCCTGCCAGTTCCGGTATGGCCCTGTGTCCCCTCTGATCTCACAGCTGGGGACTGCTCCTTGTGCATGGGGAAGCCAAGCTAGGACACCGCTTGTAGTGCCACAGCCTCTTGGGACACTCGGCCATTAGGGGGAGTCCTCCTCGTTATTATCTGCCCTTTGGTCCCTGCTGGGCAGTCTGGCCCGCCCAACTCCTTCTAGCTGCTTCTGACCCCCCCGTGACCCGTGCCTCTCCCATTGTCCACACCCCTGGCCCTGCCCTGTCCCTCAGCCTCAGCCCTTCAGCATGTGGCCTGTCTTACCTCCTCACGTCTACATCCCTGCCTGAGAGGGTGCCATGGGAGTGGACGCCCCCTAACAGCCACCAAAGCCAGTGGCTGGGGGAGTCGGTACCCAGCACCCAGGCTCCTCCGTGGATGACTCCTGGACGTGTGCCTGGAGGGGTGGGCTGTCAGCGGGTGGTGACTGTCTGACCTCGTCCCATCCCCTGCCTGACTTCCCCACTTCCCTGCTGGTAGGCCCTGCACCCCCAAAATGAATTCTTTTCACTCAGCTCTTGTCTTGGTCTCTGCCCAGTCCTAAGACCCCCAAGAGAGGGGGCAGGAGCAGGGAAAGAATCAGGGAGGGTCTCAAGCTGGGCAGATCCGTGTGAGGACTTGGAGTTGGTGGCCTCTGTGGCTGCCATGTGGTGGATAGGTGGGGAGGGAGCAGGCATGCAGAGGGTGAAGGCAGGGAGACCAGGGGGGTCGAGGCAGGGAGATGATGCGGATGGCTTGGGAGGGTGTCGGGGCTGGAATTGGCAGGACCTGAGAAGTGGGGTGTGGGGGAAGGAAGGAGGGATGCCCCAGTCCACTCCTCATGGTTTATGCAGCCTCCCCATCCTCTCAGCCAGCTTCAGGCTGGGTTTTAGTCTCACCTCCCCCAGAGAGCCCTCCCTGGCTGTCCCACCATGGCCACTTGCTCACCTGGATCAACAGAGGCCATCACACTGGGTCCTGCCTGACTTCAGCACAGCCCAGGGGCTCTCACGTCATTCTCCCAAGGAGGTGCACACGGTGGTTGCCTAGGTCCAGAGAGCCACCACAGTCCCTGAGCGTGAAGTCGGAGGCTCAGGGTCCTACTTGGGCCTTCCTGGGACAAGCCATCCGACTCTCTGACCCTGATGCCCTCACCCCCCACAATGGGATGGTCCTCTCCCAGGGACTTGGACATGTGTGACAGGGTGTCCGGAACAGCACCTGACCGATGTGGTCAACATGGGCATGGAGCCAGGACCCAGAGGCTGGCTCCAGAGCAGAGGCTCCAGCAGAGTCTGCTTCAAGGGGGACAGGAGGAAGCTGTGGCTCCAAATCCTGTGCATGGATGTCCACATGCAAGCAATGAATCCAGACACAGACCTCACACTTTCTGCAAAAATTAACTCAAAGTGATTGTCGACAACACTGTAAGACTCCCCAGGGATAACACAGAGGGAAATCTAAGTGACCTTGGGTTTGGCGATGGCTTTTGCTACACCACCAAAAGCACAATTTGTGAAAAAAAAGTTGATAAGTTGTACTTCATTAAAATTAAAAACTTCTCTGCAGAAAGACACGGTTAAGAGAATAAATACAAAGAGCCCTTAGAACTCAGCAATAAGAAAACAAACAACCAAACTGAAAAATGGGCCAAAGACATGAACAGACACCTCGCCCAGGAAGATGTGCTGATGGCAAATAAGCACCCGAAAAGGTGTTGCACATCAGACATCATCAGAGAACAGCAAATTAAAGCAACAGTGAGCCTCCAGTACACACCTGTAGCGTGGCCAAAACCCGGAGCGCGGACAGCAGTGAGGGCCGGCGGTGATAATGGGACGTGGGGCAGCGGCAGCCCTCGCTCGCTGCAGCGGGACTGCAGACGGCTGCTGCTGCTTTGGAGGACAGTTTGGTGGTTTCTTGCAATACTAAATATAGCCTTACTACATAGTCCAGCAATCACGCTCCATGGTGTTTACCCAAATGAGTTAAAAACTTATGTCCACACAAAAATCCGCACATAGATGTTTATAGCACCTTTATTTATAGTAGCCCAAAACTGGAAGCAACCAAATGTCCTTCAGTAGGAGAATGGATAAGTACACTGTGGCCACATGGTGGAATATTATTCAGTGCTAAAAAAAAAAAAAATAGCTATCAGACCGTGAAGACACATGGCGAGACCTTAAATGCATGTTACTAAGTGAAGAGAATCTGAAAGGGCTGCGCACCGTATCATCCCAACCTTATGACGTTCTGGAGAGGGCAGAACTTTTTACTGTGGAGACAGTGAAAGGTCAGTGGTCACCAGGGGTCATGGGGGAGGGAGGGAAGAAGAGGGGAGGACAGGTGATTTTTAGGAAAGTGATCCACTCTGTATGATATTACCAGGGGGGTACATTTGTCCAAACCCATAAAATGTACAGCACTAAGGGGAATCCACACGTGAACTGTGGACTTGAATTAATTATAACGTATTAATATTGGCTCATCAATGGTAACAAACATGCCACACTAATGAGGGATGAGAATAACGGGGGAAACCGGGAGGTAGAGTGTATGGGAGGGAGCTCTCTGTACTTTCTGCTTAATCTTGCTGTAAACCTAAAACTGCTCTAAGAGTAAAGCCCATTAATTAATTTTTTGTAAAACAGCCCTTGTGTCGGCTGCCCTGGAGCTGCTGCATGCAGAGGTGGGATGTGGGTGAGGTACAGCCACACACATGCTGGAAGGCCAGCCCCTCTGCTCTGCTCAGGGCCAGGGAGACAGATGGCGGAGTCCAGCCTGCCTGGGTCCGGGGGCAGGGGTGACACGAGGCCTGTGGCCCACAGCAGGAGAAAGGGGTGACAGAGAAGGGAGACAGGCACAAAGAAGGTGAAGTTATGAGGCCCCAGGGATACAGCAGGAAGGCTTCCTGGAGGAGGGGGCCTACAGCCAAAACTTGAAGGTGGGTGAAGAGGTTCCCTTCCTTTAGGCCAGTCCCAGGGACTCACCTTACTGTCACCTAAGGTCTAGCACACTTGTGCCTCCTTGCCATCTCTGGCCAGGCTCGGGACATGCCCTCCCATCCTGGATCCTCACCTTCTCCCCTTCCTGCACCCCCACCAGGGACTGTACTACACTACAAATGGGGCACGAGGCACCCTGCTCAGAATGCTCCAGTGGCTCCCCTTTCCCTCAGGAGAAAATCTAATGCCTGGTCCAGCTTCTGGACCCTAGAAACCTGCCCCAGTCCCCTGCCTCTCCACCCAGGACCTAGCCAAGTAAGTGAGGGCTGGATGAAGAGATAGGACAGGCTGGGAACTGCATGATCCCCAGGTGGCAGGTCCTGCAAGGAGCTTTCAGGAACACAGATCCCTCTCATCCCCAGCAGGGGTGCAAGGTGAGCAGGTGACCTTCCCATCCACAGATGAAGGACCAAAGTTCAGGGAGGGGGTGTCCACACCAAGGGTCCCACCTGACCTAGTTCTTTCTGGAGGGAGGGCTGAAAGCCCAGAGCTCAGCACAAGTATGAAAAGAGGGTTCTTGGACAGGGGAGAGGATTCCCCGGGACCTGACTGAGGGACCTCAGGACACTTGTGTCCACAATATTTGCCCACCCTGGGTTGTGGTGAGGTGTGCCCCAGCTTTTCTCAGTACTGGGGAGTGGGCAGGGGTGAGGAGGAGGGACAGGCATGGCTGCATCAGGCTGGGCTGCATTCAGGAAGGGAAGCATCCCCGGAGCACTTGGCCTTGACCTCTGCAGTGGCTGCAGCACTCAGCTAATCCATTATTGAGCACCTCTGCTGGCCACCAGGCAATTAGCGCCTGGGCCTCCATCCTGATGCCTAATTGCACTAATTGATAGGGCCGGCATGGTCCCCTTCACCCTTGCCCTCATTCAGGATGGCTTCACGCCTGGGAGCCCAGCCTCCAGCCTCTCTCTCTTGGGGCTTCCCTGCAGCATCTCTTCTGGAGGCCACAGCCTGGGGACCACTCACCAGCCCTCAGCTTTGGCCAGGATCTTACTCCAGTTGCCCCCCTCTTTCCCTCAGTCCCTAACACCAGGTCCTTCATTCACACGTCTGTAAGCAGTGGGCAGTACGTGGCTAAGAGCAAAGGTCAGGGTTTAAGCGTAATATTGGGGAGGTGACTGCTTCTTTCCCAGCCTCAGGCCCAATTTGCAGGGCGGCTGGGATGATTACATTAGATGATAGTTATAAAGCACAGAGCTCCAGGACTGACCCCAAGTGAGGGGCTCAGTAGATCTTCCCGGCGTCACATGATGAGGATGAAGAGGATGGGGGTGGTGACAATGGTGAGGACAGAGAGGATGATGATGGTTGTAATGATGGTGATGGTGATGGTGATTATGGTGATGGTGATGATGATGGTGGTGATGGTGATGATTATGATGATGATGATGGCGATGACGGTGGTGATGATGATGATGGTGATGGTGATGGTGATGATGATGGTGATGATGGTGGTGCTGCTGCCAATGATGATGATGGTGGTGATGATGATGATGGTGGTGATGGTGATGATGACGATGGTGATGGTGATGATGACGATGATGGTGATGATGATGATGGTGATGATGGTGATGGTGATGATGGTGATGATGGTGGTGATGATGATGGTGATGGT
>NW_007726187.1:181322-193822 GCF_000696425.1 Galeopterus variegatus | reverse complement strand
TTAAGGAAATGCAAATCAAAACCACTATTAGATATTGCTTTATACTCACTAGGGATGGCTCTAATCAAAAAGACAGATAACAACAAATATTGGTGAAGATATGGAGGAACTGGAACCCTCATACATCGCTTAAAGTAAAATGGTGTGATTATTTTAGAAAACAGTCTGGCGGTTTCTCAAAAACATAGTTATATGTGACCCATCAATTCAACTCCTAGGTATGTACCCAAGAGAACTGAAATCCTATGTCCACATAAAAACTTGTCCATGAATATACATAGCAGCATTATAGCCAAAAAATGGAAATAACTCAAATGTCCATCAATTGATGAATGGACAAAGATATGTATATATGCAATAGAATATTATTTGGCCATAGAAAAGAATGAAGTACAGATACGCGCCTTGAAAACATCATGCTAAGTGATAGAAACCCAATACAAAAGGCCACATACCGTATGATTCCACTTATATGAGTGTCTAGAATAAACTAATCCATAGCGACAGTAGATGAGCGGTTGCCAGGGCTGGGGGGGAGGCGGGGGTGGAGGGACAGTGACTGCTAACAGCAGGGGGTTTCTCTCTGGGGTAGTGAAAATGTTCTAAGATTAGATAATGGCGATGGTCGTGCAATTCTGTGAACATACTAAACACCACTAAATTGTACATTTTAAAACAGTGAATTTTATATGTGAATTTTATGATATGGGAATTATATCTCAATAAAGCTGTTATTAAGAAAGAACTCCCCCAATGAATGATGGTGGATCAGTGGAAGAACTTTTTTCCCCCCTGGAAAAGGAAGAGGGTCCACGTGATTCTGCACTGCTAAAGGATCTCTCTAGCCTTGACCCCAGGGCTGGCTGGCTCTGCGGAGCCTGTCCCTGCCCCCATCCTGGGCCGGACATTCATCCCCCGCAGTGTTTTCCTTCACGGTTCTAATGCCAGGGAGAGATGGGCACAGTCGTCGGGGAGGGCAGTGGGAGGAACGTCCTTCTGCAGCAAAGACCCCCGGCCCCACCGTGCCCCCCCGAATCTAAACATCACATCCTCTGAGCAGCAGCCAATCCTGCTTAGCACCACTTAGCAAAAGAAAGAGTCCAGAAAGTTCTGTCTATAATTTATCTCCCTCCTTCTCCCCAGCGCCCACATCACCCCTTGTGCCTCCCTGCAGGAGGGCCCACGTGTCACAACTGAATGGCCTGCCCCTTCCACTCCCCTCCTCAATTCTGTGCCTCTCCCAGCACCCTCTGCCCACTCCCATCCTGCTCAGGACCCTCCCTCACTGCCCCCACAGCCCTGTGTCTTGCTGGTCAGAGCCTCCCTCAGAGCCCCTATCCCAATGCTGACCAGAGCAGGGGTCATTCTATGTCCTGTCTACCTCCCCAGTGTCAGCTCCTTGAGGACACACAGAGCATCTGACTCTCTCTGGATCTGCAGAGTCCAGCTCGGGGCCTGGTGCTCAGTCTATGCTCAGCTTGGGGATGCATGAATGGCTGAGTCAGCCTGTACTGTTGCGCAGGGTGTGCACTGCTCAAAAGTGCCTCAAAAGTGGTGGGTGGAGGCTAAGCCAGAGGACAAGCCTTTTCCTAATTCCCACAGTGGTGGTATGTAAGCTAGCTGTCACCCTGGAGAGAGGGAGGCATAAGGAGAGAGAGAAGGAGAGAGGGGAATGTGAACTCTTTTAAATGCTTAGAGTTAGTGTTCACAAACATTTTGAAATGTGCGCACTGGTGTAAATTCCCCATTTGAAAGAGAGTGGGTGTGCATTAACCATAATAAGCTAAATTACACAATAGCAAACAAAATCTCAGGTGGTTCACACATGAAGGTTTATTTCTTGCTCTGCATGGTCACTCAGGGACCCGGGCTGATGCAGGCTCCGACATACTGTGGTCCCTGTGGCCTCTGCAGCAGCCAGCACAAGGAAAGGAGACTGGAGATCATCTAGAGGGTGTCTCTGTCTCTTCTGTTGACTTTGTATGGGCCAGCAATGCACCAGCTGAGGTGCAATCTTCTGTGTGCCTGTGGGGGAGGAAAACCAGTTACCAGAGACACTAGCCATGTTTACACAGGGGTCGGCTGCCCCTGGATGCTCCACTGCCCTGCCACAGTGGCTCAAAACCCAACCCTGGCTCACAGAAGTGGTTCTCAAATGACGAGAGCCTAGGACTCCCCTGGGAGCTTGTCAACTCGTGTGTTCTTACACCTGAAAACTGAGGCAGTAGGACCAGGCTGGGAAGTCCAGGTTTAACAGACTCACCCGGGTTTCCAGTGCAGGTGGCCCTAGGAGCTTGCCTGAGTAGCAATGATCCGCAGGAGAGTGTCAGCTGCAGTGTCACGTGTCCCGAGCAGACCTCCCTCCTCTTCCCATACTCCACACCCCACGCTCCACACCCTCACCCCTTGCCCTGCACCCCACGCCATGTACAGAGATCCCTTGGCCTGTGATTCCCCTTTCGTGTGCACGGAATCTTCTCCTCACTCCTTACCCTATTTTTGTAGGTCCCTCCTTCAGGCTCAGTTCAGATGTCTCCTCCTACAGGAGGTTTCCCTGATCTTCCGATTGAAAATAACCAACCCTCCCTCTGCCTCTGAGCTCCAGAGGATTGTTGTTTTAGTTCCTCTCTTCAGCTCATGTTTTCATCCGTGGTCACTGCCAGGCACCTCCTGAGGGCAGGGTGCCAGCTAGGAGTCCTTTGTGTGCAAAAGTGACACAGGGACACAGGGATGAGTATGACTGAGTTTCTATCTCAGAGTGCCAGCCCAGGGCTGTCAATCTGCTAGCAAAGTGGGAGCTCCCTGCCTGATTTGCATCACCACATTGAAGGCTCTGAGAAGCTCTGCAATTTAAAAAAAGGTCATTGAGCTTTGTTTTATCCAGTGACTCCCAAGAGTACCTAACCGCAGAGTGCTTGACTTGAAAATCACCTGTTCATACCATGAGGATGACCTTCCTGGGCACACAGTTTGGGAAATGCTGTTGGATGCAATGGGATGCCATGTCTGTAAACAGCTGCTTCTCGGGATGCCACCGGTGGACTAAAACCACCAAGCCCTGCTCCTCAGGGGTGCTCGGCCCTGCATGACTCCTGTACTAAGAGCCAGGGCAGAACCAAAGGAGCATCAGCTGCAGACTCAAGACAGACGGCACATCGTCCCTTCTGTCCTCACACAGCACTGCTGGACAGAGATGAGGGCTCCCAGGTTACAGATGTGGAAACAGGTTCCCAAGCAGCTGGCAGCACTCAGATTTGGACCCAGAAGTGGTCTTTCCAGGATATGGGGCCTACCCTGCCTATACCCACTCCTTTGTTACATCCTGTATACAGTTGGTGCTCTATAATTGCTTTCTGAACACAAGAATAAAACAGGATTCAGAAAGAAGAGGCAATGGGATGGGAAGGGGCTCAGGGAGGGTGGGGCAGTTCTAGGGAGGACCCGAGCTGAGGCAGCAGGGGACTTCAGTCTGTCCTGGGAATAGGGAGCCTTGTAATCCCGGCTCTATGGTCACTGGCACGCAACCTGACTCCTAGAGCTGTGAGGTGCCAGCACAGCCGCGAGCCACGGGTGACTTCTGAGCACAGCAAGCGTGACTGGTGCCATGACCAAGGAACTGG
This sequence comes from Galeopterus variegatus, assembly GCF_000696425.1. Taxonomy (NCBI): domain Eukaryota; kingdom Metazoa; phylum Chordata; class Mammalia; order Dermoptera; family Cynocephalidae; genus Galeopterus; species Galeopterus variegatus. Next base: position 190,202 of record NW_007726187.1, on the reverse strand, counting down.
ATTTTGAGTCTATATTTGGAATGACTTGGGTAGGAAAATCTGCTTTTTCAACTGTAAATTTCACGATATCTACATTCAGATCAAGTATTTCCAATGAAATTTCGGCATCCAAATGGGGATGTGCAGTAAGTGTAAAATACTCACCCTATTTCACAGATTTAGTTCAGAAAATGTGAAATGTCACAACATCTTTATACTGATTATATGTTGAAGTGATGATAATTTTGAACATATTGGATTAAGCCATTATTTAATTATTGGCACCTGTTTCTTTTTACATCTTTAATGCAGCTACCAGAAAATTTAAATCACACGTGTGGCTTGCATTATATTTTCTATTCGACGATGTTGCCTTAAAGCCTACAATATTTTGATAAGATGGAAATAAAGAGTTTGTAGAAATTTTATGACAGCTTTGGCACATTTGGGTGGAACACTTGGAGTGCCCTAATGTGATGCCTTTGTTTTACAAATGGGAAATCTAGGCCCAGAGAGGGCAAATAAGTTGCCTGGGGTCACACAGCATGTTGTGCATACAGCTGGGCCCAGAACTTGGCACCTGCTCCAGGCAGGCTTGGAGGTGCCAACTGCTCTAGTCATAGAGCAGGCTCCCGACCCCACTGTTTTTCACATCTTTCCTGTGGGGACACAGGTGTGCAGGCCACAAGAACCAAACAAGATACCAGCAAGCCTGACAGCTGACCGTGGTCAGAAGGTTACCCCAGGGCCATCGATAAAGTAACAAGGGGACATCGTAAGGACTTTCCCCATTGAAAAATAAGCCTGCGGCCCAAGAGATGGGCCTGGAGTCCTGGACTTTTGGCCATCTGGGCACATGGCCTAAAACCCCACCTGCTTGGCGAGCAGCAGGAGAGTTGTGACTACGAACAGAAAACTGCTCCCCTCTGTTAAAGGGCGGGGCTGTATCAAGTAGGGGGTCTCCTGCCACTGACACTACAGCAGGAGAAATTCCTTTTCTCTAGACAGAGTACAGCCTACTGCTTGGGGGCGCAGGCACACTAGAGGGGCTCCCCTCCTCCCCCGGCTGCCACCCCACCTTGCTCACATCTTCTCTCAGAGCCTCAGTTTCCCACCTGTGAAATGGGGATATGAATTGCCGTGATGAAGCCTTCTCAGGGGGTTGTAGAAGTGACACGCAGGGGACACGATGATGGCAACTGTCACGAGCTGAGTCATGTCCCCCAAAACTCCTATGCTAAGGTCCTAAGTGACCACATTTGGAAAGAAGGTCTTTACAGAAGTAGTCAAGTAAAAATGCAGTCCTCCTGGGTTGGGGTGGGCCCTGCTCCAGCAGGACTGGTGTCCTCATTAAAAGAGGAAGCCTGGACACAGACACACATGGACGGGGGACGACATGAGGACAAAGGGAGAAGTCAGACATATGACCGGAGAGTTGCGGCCACAGCCAGGCATTGCTGCGACCACCAGAAGCCAGGAGAGGCAAGGAAGCAACCTCCTTTAGAGGCTCTGGAGAGATCACAGCTCTGCCTGCCCCCGTTCAAAAGCAAACCACTCAAAAGTCAAATGGTGGTGAAAATGGAAGTCAGCTTTTATTGAGGAACACCTGTGACCTGAGGAGAGATGCTGGGCTGACCCGCCTCTCTGGTAAACCTGCAGGACAATGGCCAGACTAAAGCATCTCAGAGACTCAGGTCCACTGAGGGGTTTGTGAAGAGGAGGCCCAGGGAATGGAACGTGGGGATGAAGAGCAGGAGGGAGGGCACGTGAGCCGCGGGGGCTCGTGCAAGGAGCTGGGTGCGAGGTCTCGCCAAGGCTCCGTCTGGGCCAGCCCATGGCTCGCTTGGGAGAGCCCGGTGCTGACAACACCAAGTTAAGGGTTAAGATCCCCTTGCCGGTCATCTTTAAAAAGAAAAAAAAAAAGGCTCCGTCTGGTTTCTGCTCCGTCCCCGCTGTCATCTCAGGGTCCTGCTGGAGGGTGCAGTCAGCACAGCTCTACTGACGTCCTCCTTAGTTTCCCAGGGTCTGGATAGTACGTGTCTCCTGGCAAGTCTGCAGCTCCAGACTGGCTGGAAAACAACTTTGCATTTGTGTAAATAATGAAATCTTGCCCCATAATCAAGTTCGAAATATCAAATAACCAAGGGAAAAGAGGGAACTCAGAGAAGCACATGCCAAAAAAACAACTGTGTCCTTTTAAAATCTTTTAGAGCCCATGTGGTTTTAGGTCCCAGCATGGCTTCAGTCCCCCTCACTCCGACATGCCGACACTCTGATCTCAGACTTCTGGCCTCCAGAACTGTGAGAACAAATTTTGGTTGTTTTAAGCGCCCCGGTTTGTGGCACTTCATTACAGCAGTCCCAGGAGGCCAACCGAGCAGCTCGTACAAGGGTCTACCCGGAGCCCCACTATGTGGGCTTCGAGTCCCGCCAGGCCCATGTCCAGCCCCCCACCTGCTGGTGGCTTTCTGCAGCTCCCCACCCCAAGCCCCTGCACCTGCTGAGTGGGACAGGAGGAAATGGGGGTCACTTTAAAGGAGGCTCTGAGCCTGAGCAGCCCCTTTTCTGGAGGCCATGCCAGGCGTGCAAGTTGTCACTTAACTCCGCCCTCAGCTCAGAGTGGTGACAAGAGGGTCCTCAGGTCCTCAACACTTACTTCCTGCCCCATGGGCCCAATGGGAGGGACGTAGGTGGGGGGTTGATAAACGGAGTGGCCTGTGGGTGTGTGCCAACTCCTGGTGGGTCCTGGTCTCTCTGGGCTCCTTGGCCCATGGACTCACAGCCTCCCCCACCCCCACCCATGTTCCCAGGATGACACCTGGAAGAGGCCCCCACACGACAGGCCTGGCACCCAATGGGCACGTGGCGAGAGTTGGCTGAATGACTCGTGAACAAGTATAGACAGTGTGGGCTGGATAAGGGGCTGGAAGGACGGCCCATCCATTTTGCAGAAGGAACACGGCCACTCAGAGCACCTGCTGCTGCTGCTGCTGGGAGGAAGGTGGGGTTCAAGGGGAGCCCAAGCTCAGCCAAGCACTCAGCTCCAAGGCCTCACGCCTCAGCCCACCGGACAGCCTGCTCATGCCTGCCTGCGGGGCCTCTGCAGGACTCGCAGGGCCCGAGGCACCCCTCGGGCATGGTCAGCTCTGCCCTTCACACCCTCCTGCGAGGTGGGGGGTCTCTGGAGGAGTTCTCACCTCCTGGCCTGAGTCTTCTCCATCCCTGCTGCCCCAGTCTCCACTGACCCTCCCCTTGGCCGGAGGGCTGAAAACCCAGCACTGCCCCTCCCCTGACCACGGCCGATAAGTCCAGACTCCTGGCCAGCCAATGCCCAGGACTCCAGGACTTGGCCCACACCGCCTGCAGCCCAACTCACCCACATTCCCTCCGTGGTGCCCTTCCCACCTGTGCACTCTGCCCGAACCAGTCCGAGTCTCCAATATTCTCCCAGCTACCTGCCACCCTCCCAGTCTGGGTAATTCCCATCCAACCTTTAAGACCCAGTGTTGGTGCCAACCCTGCCCCACCCAGTGCTTAGCTGCACTCACCAGCCACAGGTGCTGTCTCTCCCGCTAGGCCAAAGGCTCCCTAGAGGTGGGGACTGCGGGGCTCCACCTGAAGCCCTGCTCCCAGGACAGCGCCCATATGTGGTGGGTGCACCAAAAAGTGCACTGCAGGTCCAGGCTCAGCTACCTTCTCAGCAGGACTGGGCTCCCCCAGGGCAGGGACCGTCGAATCCATCTCTGGGTCCCCGTGGTCATCCCAGGGCTGGCAGACGGCAGGCACTCTCAGGCCTCTGGAATCTGAATCGCATTCTTATTTGCTAATGCAGACCCTGAAGCTTGCCGGCTGCCCATGGAGCCATCATTCCTGAGCAGGGAAACCAGACCCAGGTGTGTCTGACCCAAGCCTGTGCACCCCTCTTTGGTGTGGGACCCTTACAACACGAGAAGGACAGGGCAGAATCTGAGGAAGGTTTGGGTCTTGATGGCAGAGCAAGACCTGTGAATGGTGGGCTCCCATCCCTCCCCACCCCCAGGCTACCTTTCCCACAGCCTGTACTCAGGGACAGCCCAGAGTCACCTCCCCAGGAACATGGAGCTCCAGCAGCGGATGCCTTCAGATGGAATTCTATACCTTCGGGCGTATCTGTGGCTCGGTTGGTTCTGGTTCCTGGGAATCAGCATGGAGGCCACGCTCTCTAGACCAGTCTGCGGAGGTGGCATCAGGACACACACTGCCTACACAGCAGAGGCACAGCCACCCCACCCCGGAGCCAGCTTGGGCGCGCCCGAGGCCCTCAGCAGGACGCAGAGGCAGGCACCCTTGACTGCTTCCCGTCCACACTCCGGCCTCCGTGGGGGTGAAGACACTCCCAGAGGCTTCACTGTTGTTAAACCCGGGGGCACCCGTGAGCTCTGCTGCAGTCTAGGGACCCTCTCTGGAACACAGGCGCTCACACACTGGTTTGGTACAAGACCTGCTGAAGCCCATTCATGGATCACCAAAGGCTTCATGGACCAGGACCCTGTGGCAGGGAAAGAAAAGGCCTAGGACTCGGTGTCGTCTCCTCCACTAACCTGCTGTGTGCCCTTGGGTGAGTCTCTGGGCTTCTCTGGGCCTCTACTTCTCCACCGTAAAACAAGGAGACTTACTCCACCCCTAGGCCCAGAGAGTTCCTCTGTGTGTTTCTCAGTGGGTGGGTGCCACTGACTCTCTGGATGGAAAATTCTTCAGGCTGGCACTGGCTCCAGCCCCGGTGCGTGCGCACAGGCACGCAGACTCCGCTCATTCCCCAAGGCCAGGTGGTGGGTTTGATCACAAGCTGGGGGTGGAGACAGGAGGCCCTTGAACCCATGCCCTGTCTCAAGGAGGCACCAACAGGGAAGCTGTTTCTCTGAATTCATTGGAGACAGACCGGGTCTTCTAAAGCTGGTTCTCAGGCGGGGAGCCCCTCCCCTCCCCAGGCACCAAGAGGTGGTTACTTGCTTGCACGCAGGCGGGGGAAGCTCTCTCTGGGGTCTCCACCTCTCCTGACTTCTTCTCCAAGCCCAGCGCCCTGGCTTTGAAGGGCTGTGGGCCAGCGGAGCATAATGAGTACTGACCCTGTGTCCAACGGGCAATCACTCACGTTATTTTGGGTAACAGGCATTGGGTTAAGCCAATTGAGTGGCAATTTGTAATCAAAATGACAGATGGGCTCACCCAGAAAGGCAGATGTCCAGAAAATGCAGCTTCAGGGAAGGGGTTCAACCAGCCGGAACCACCTGAGACCCCCGTTTGCTCCCTCCCACCTTGTCATGGAGCAGCTGTAATGTTGGCCACCATTTCTTGAGCACCTACTACGCCCCACGTGGTGAAGACTGCTTGCAGGCATCATCTCCTGTGACCCTCCCAACCCCCAGTGCAGCAAGACCTAGGAGTCTTGGTTGACAGATGAGGAAGTGGCAGCTCAGAGAGGTCAAGAGCCTTCCCCAAAGCCACACAGCCAGAGAGCCAGGTGTCAGGACTCCCTCCAAGTCTGTCTGATGCCAGTCCCCAGGCTCCCTGCCCTGCATCACCCTGCCTCACGGGAGGCTACATTTGCCAGGGCTGAGTTAAGGGGACTGGACATGACCACCCCCCACTGGCTGAGTGCAGCGGAGCTGTGGGCTGGCCCTGAGACAGGCAGTGAGCAGCGGGGGCCAGTGAAGAGTGGAGGAGATCGGCTCCAACTGAACATCTTTTAAAAGTCCTGGTTTTGTAGCTGGTCTGTGGCCATAGCTCACAGCCTTCTCTTTTGTGGATTTTCCCCTCTCTGCAGAGCCTCCAAGTTGCCTCCCAATATCCACTTCCCCCTCTGCATTAGTGATAAAAGTCCCCGAAGATAGGGATAGCCAAAGAGATGAAGGAAGTCAGTGAAAGGAGCCTCTGGGCCATCTCTAAATGCTGGGAGAAGCCCCAGCTGTGCCTCCTGCCCTTTCCCTTATTAATGACTTGAAGAGGAATGTGAGGGCTGGTGCTTCAGCAGCTATGTTGTGACCTGGAGGATGAGGCCCATCTACTAGGGATGGCAGAAAAGTAAGGCAGAAGGAGTCCCTGGGTTCCTGGCCACACCAGCCCTGGGCTGCCTACCTCTGGACTTGTTTAGCACTGCATGGCCAGTACTCTGTCAGCAGCCAAACACAGATCCTATCTGGTCCAACTTGGAAAGGCCTCCTGAATTAGTTAGAATATTGACTCTCTTTCTTAAATAGAAACCAAGTCACCGTGGCCTGCACAAGAAGAACATTTTATTTGTCTCTCATGTAATGATCCAGAGGGTGGTCAGCTCTGCTCCGGGCCATTAGGGGTCCTGTTCCTTCTGCAAGAGGCTCTGTTTTGCTCTAAGTATCTTGACCTCATCTGACCGTTACAACCTGTTCCAGGCAGCCAGGAAGGAGAGGGAAAGGCACGGAGGGTCACCAACTTCCTGTTGAGAGAAAGATCTGAAAGTTGCACATGGCACTTCTCACACCCGCTGGTCAGAACCTCATCCAATGACCAGGCTGAACTGCAAGGGAGGCTGGGAAATGTAGTCTCCAGCCGGATAGCCAGCTAAACGCAGAAAGGTCCAATTACTAAAAGGCACAAGGGGAGAATGGGGCCGGTATCTGGGGAACCCTGAGTGGGATGAAGAGCCCAAGGCTCCCAGAGGCAACTCAGACCAATCTACACATTTACTACGAGGCCAGAGAAAACATCAGTGCCAGGACATTCTTGTGTGTTTCCATGTGGAGAGAGGATGTTACGATTCATATGGTGGCCTAAATGCCTGCGATGGTCAATGTGAGGCATCAGCTTGGCTGGGCTATGATGTCCAGCTGTTTGTTTAAATTATTAAATGTAATTTTTAGATGTGATTAACACTTACATCAGTAGCATTTGAGTGAAGTAGCTGACCCTCCATAATGTGGTGGGCCCCGTCGGATCAGCTGAAAGCCTTCAGAGCAAAGACGGAGGCCCCTGAAGGAGATGGGATTCTCAAGACTGCGACACACAAACCTGCCTGGGTCCCCAGCCTGCTCCCTGTGGCCTTTGTACTCAACACTGCAAAACAGCCCTTGCCCCAATTTCCAGCCTGCCGAGCTGGCCTACACATTTAGGACTTGTCAGGCCCCACAAACAGGTAAGTCCACTTCTTAACATTGCTCAACCTATCTACGTACCTGCCTACCTATCTATTTTATTCTATTGGTTCTCTTTTCTTTGGAGAACCCATCAGGGTTATGAATCATCATAACTAAGAACAATATGAAGAAAAATGCTTTAAAACATGGAGTATACAGTGACACTAATAATCCCAACATGATCCAGCAACCTTTAAACTGTTTTCGTAGCCATAACCACCGTGAGGAACACGTGCTACATTTTGCATTGTAGAAGTAGGGAAACGCATCACAACTACAGGAGCGTGGAACGCGACCTCAGTGAGCAACGCCGGCACTAACATGAGAACTGCAAGAAACGCACGTGTGCCGTCTAACCAGGGACTGCTGTGGAATTAAGCCGCTGCCTCATTCATTCATTCATTCATTCATTCAATAACTACTGACTGAGCCCCCACCACAGGCTGACCCTGCGCTGCTTGCTGGGGAGACAGAGCCTGATTCCTGCCCCCAAGAAGTTCACAGGGGAGTCAGACCAGAAACGACAGTGGCCTCAGAGAATGTCCAGTGCTGCACTGATGGGTCCACCCAAGAGCTGTCAGGTGCAGGGAAAGGGTCACCTAGTGAAGCCCTGGGAGGGGGGCGTGGGTGCCAGGGAAGCCCAGCTGTACAGTGAACCACCTGCTGAATGGTCCTGGTGGAGATGTGTCCTTTACCTGGCACCTAGTAGGGCCTCATTCAGTGAGGATTTCTCTGCGAGGCTAGCAGGGGATTGATTCATCCTTCAGGGAGGTCGTCAGCCCCAGAATGTGGTCAGGGGGCCACACTCTCACAGGACCCTTCCAAATTCAGAGACCGTGCATGGCAAACGGTGTCTGCCTCTTGCAGGTGTGAACTGCGAGTGGAATGTGACCCAGAAGTGAGGACTCAGGAGCCTCTGGGAATGTTACCCACAGCAGGATGGCTGGCTGAGGAGGTGCATCCAGCCCCTCCCCAAACACTCCCATGTTGGGGGTGTGGGGAATGGAATCTGGAGAATGCAGGGAGGCAGGGAATGAGGAGCAGCTGCAATTGGTGGTCCCTGAAAGTGGGATCTGGGCGGAACTGGAAACAGGAGCGTCTTGTTAAAGCCCCCACCAGCTCTCCATCTCCCCCAACCTCCCCACCTGATGTGATGGGGTCCCTGGGGACCCTCCAGAGGAGCCGGACCCTCTGGAAGGGAGTTTGGGGACAGATGAATGAGGGAACAGAAAACCAAGGGGAAAAAGGCCACTGGTCACTGCAAGGAGAGAAACTGGTATTAGAAAAGAGTCTGTGGTCATAGTTCACACCCAGCTGCGAAGGGAACTCGGGGTCCCATCTTGGCACAGCGTGTCGAGTGCTTGTGAGTGGCATGTGAGAGTGGCCTGTGCGCGAGCTAACTTCCCACCTCCCAGACAGGCCAGGGGCAGGTGATAGAAAGTCTTTTAAAAAGAAAACAAACCAAAAAAACAGTGAAATCAAGAAGCAGCAGCACAAACGTAGTATTTAGAAATGCGGAGGCGGACAGGAGCAGCAGGAGCCGGCAGGGCTGTCCGCGTGGGGTGGGCTGGGGTGGGGTGCGGAGTCTCTCCTGGGGGTGGTTTTTATACTCTCTGGAGAAGTGGAGGACACTGCAAATTGCGCGCGTGCGTAACTGATGGACTCGAAGAAGGGGGAGAGGGGAGGAGGGGACAAGGGGGGGGAGAGGAGGGGACAGGGGGAGGGGAGGAGGGGACAGGGCCCCTGAAGGAGA
>NW_007726187.1:177207-180959 GCF_000696425.1 Galeopterus variegatus | reverse complement strand
GGGAGGGGAGGAGGGGACAGGGGGGTGCACCGGGTCTCTCAATTTAAATCTTCGAGGCATCTATGTGGGAATTTTCCTTTCTTTAAGAGGGAGATTTCAATGGAGGCTACACGGGTGTGTATATTTATAAAGACTCGTGGAACTGCACTCAAGATTTGCGCTTTTCTCCGGAGGCAAATTCACCTCCGTGGTTTAAGGAGGCAGGCGGCCTTCCGCGTCCCTGGTTGTACGTTCGAATTTTGTGCGATGGCAACGTACGGCCTGTTCTAAAAACAAATAAATAATGCGGGGGAAGCGTTACTGAAAACTCTGGCCACCTCCGGATAGTGGGATTTGAGGAGCCATTTCTTTTTCTTGCCTATATTTTCTAAATTTTCTACAACGAATAGCATTTCCTCGTGAAATTAAACGCAGTCCGGCCCGGCTGTCCGCCCCCTCCTCCCCGCGCGCCCCGACCCCGGCCCCCGCCCCGGTCCCCGCGTCCTCACCCGGGACCCCGAGCCCCGACCCCGGCCCCCGCGCCCGTAGCTCCCGAAGCCCCTTCGCGAGGGCGCGCGGTCTCCCAGCTCCCGGGTGGTTCCGCGGTTCTGCCCGGGTCTGAGTCTGGAGCATCTGACTCGGGACGTCTCCGGTTGAATCCGGTCCAAGTTGTGCATTTGATACGCCAGGGGGCCCAAGTCCCCGAGGGTCCCAAACCGCCGAGCCCTGTCCCCGGCGGGGGGCGGGACGCGAGCTCCTCCAGCGGCGTCTACACCGGCAGTGCCAGGACCAACGTCTCCACTGGCCAGCGGATCCTGACAGCGCAAGGCCGGGCTCCGGGCGCGCGGCGAGGGGCTGCTGTGGCCCCGGAGGAGGGGCGAGGCCAGGGGGTGGCTTTTAACGAAAAAGAAGTTGAATCATCAGCTAAACCATTAGGGCTGATGCGATGCGCTGTACGGCGCGGGGTCAATGCCGGCTCGGGCCGGCGCGGGGCAGGGGCAGGGGCGGCTCCCCGCCCGGGTCTCCAGGCGCTGCTCCCGCCCATTTGGGGAAATGGATTTTCGCGATTTCAGAAGCAAAGTCAACGCGCAGCGGGCGAGACCCGGATGTGCTGACGCCGCGGGTGCGCGCAGAGCTGGAGCCCCGAGAGCCGCTCCGGGAAGGGCGAGCGGTGGCCGCGGGAGGGGGGCGAAGCGAGGCGGAACAGACCCGGGGCTAGGGGCAAAGAGCGGCGCTCGGCGAGCTTCCGCAGGAGGAGACGGCCCCGTGCGGCTGGGGCTGCGCTCTTGCGCCGGGGGCAGCGGGGCCCCAGGCACTCCCCGGGCCCCAAGTCCCAGGCGCTGATTCCTGGCCCCGTGAGCCCGGGTGGAGGCTGAGGTCTTTGCGGGATGGGGGACCCCCGCCTCTACCCTGGGTGGCTGCCGGGTGCCGGGCGGGGAGCGCACCCCGAGCTCGACCTGGGGGTGGAAGCCTCCCTCCCAGCGGCGGAGAGGCTGGCACTGTGGCGCGCGCGCACACACGCGCACCCGCTTCCCTGGTCACGTTAAGGTCCCTGAGCTCCAGACGACGAATAGCTAAGGTCCTGGGCTCGGGTCCTGGGCGCATCCCTCCGCTGAACCGTGTGGGAGAGTCCGGAGGAGACTCGCTGGGAGCGGGCCCCGGGAAGCTGGGACAGGCGACCAGAGAGGGCGCCTGGGGAGCGTGAGCTTCTTCAAAGACCTGTTTCCACTGGGGCCTCCCCAATCCCTCCTCTTTGTCACTCAAGGGGGCAATGGCTCCTCCAGTTCCTGCCCGCCGCGGCGGTGGCGAGACGTGCCCTCCTGCGCTGGACTCGACCCTTGCTTGGTTCAGGAGCAGAGGGGAGAGGACGGAGGTGGCCGTGGCTTCCTCGACTAAGTAGCCATTTCTGCCTCTCTTGGGGCCACATGGGGTTTATCTGTAAAATGGGCGCCAGAAGCGGAGTTAGGGCTGGCCAAGGCCCCTTTCCGAAGGCTGGGGGTCTGCTCGGGAAGTGGCATCACTCAGAGGTTGGCGCCTCCTCCCCACACCTCTTGACAGGGCCACCTCTAAGGTGTGAGGAGCCTCCAGGAAATATTTTTAGGGGCTCCTGTCCATATAAACGATTTCAGTCACCCCAGTCAGCATGTCCGCATCATTCTGTCGGCACGGTCTCTCCCATCCCGCAGCGGGACTGACTGCCCTTCCGGAACCGGGCCCGCACCGGTCTGCGGGCTTGGGCCTTTCACCCCAAACCCCGCTAAGCCACGGTGGGGCCCTAAGAAAGTTCCGGAAAACGCACTCCATGGTGTGGGGCCCTCTGAGGTGCACACTGCCTCTGAGGCCTCCCTCCCCCATGTGGAGAACTCAAGGAGGAAATGGGCTTCGGGCTGGAAGAGGGACAGGAGGCTCCCGGCAGAGAGAGGGCGCAACCGAGGATCCAGACCTCGCCAGCTGACATCGCCCCTCACCCAGTGCTGGCCTCCCCCAGCCAGGGCGGAGTCCCGGGACACTGGGCTCTCCCGCTGGCTTGCCTTGTCACTTCCTCAGGGGGAGGAGAATGCGGCATAGCCTCTGCCTTCCCCATGGCAGCGGTCTGTCATCTGGAGTCCCGAATCCTCATCCACAGAACGGGGACGTCACCCCCTCCCGTTATTGTGGGGATACGGAGAGACCATGTAGGTGAAGCCTGCTCGATCAGGCCCCAGCCCCAAGACAGCCCTGCCTGGGAGGCTTACGCGCCATTCACCATTCCGGAGCGGAGGAGCCGGGCCGCGCGGCCCGAGGCTCTGGGCCAGGCTCTGTGTCCACCTGCGGTTACCGAATTCCTGCAGCCAGCCATGTGTTTGGGAATGGGGGGCACAGGCGTGTGGACGCGCTGGGTCCCTACTGGGGATGAGGCAAAAGGCACAGGATTTGCGTGCTGGCGAGGATGGGAACCTGGGCCCTGGCGGGGCAGCAGGCGCTGCAGATCTTGCCCACGGCATTCGGGGTGAAGTTGTATTCGCGGAGAGCCTGGCCGGAGGGAACGGGTGCCTGGGCACCCCCCGATACGCGCAACGTGGCTCTCCAGGAGCCCCATTGAGAGCATGACTGTGTGCGCGAATGGGGGTGGAGGCGGACCTAGACCGCTGGGCTGGACGGGCAGCAGGGGGTCCCGGGCACAGGCTGAGCGTCTGGGGCCTTGTTTGCTGAGCATCCCGGCGGCGCCCCAAGTCGTGCTGGGCACTGAGCGGGGGTACGGAAGGCTGTGTACACAACAGCGAGCCTTGAGCCCGCGCTCCTGCCACTACGTCCTGCCACCCTCACCATTGCTACCTACCCACTTCACAGGTGGACAAGCCGAGCTCAGAGAGGTGAAATGACCTTCCCAAAGCCACACAGTCTGCCAGCGAAGGCAGCTCACGGTCCATGGGTCTTCCCAAGGGAAGCGTGGAAAGGGAACGGCCCAAGCCGAGGGGGCAGGCGGCCTGCTGCGCCTCCACCTGCGCGCCTCGAGCCACACTCCACTCTAGCTCTCGGGTGAATCCCGCCTCCCCCCGGAAGCCTTCCGGGACCCCGGCGCGTCCGTTCTCCCCGGCCCCAGCTCCAGGACGCATCCGCCACGCAGAGCCCGAGGGGGAAGGGGACGCGCAGGGGAGGAGGGAGCAGGAAGGGGCGAGAGGTGAGAAGCGAGGGGCGGGGCCCGAGGGCCTGGCCAGACTCCGCGACGCCGGAGAGACGCCAGGTGAGGCTGGCGGGGCCGGGGATGGGGCCCGGGCTCCGGCGGGCAGGGC
>NW_007726187.1:169727-176782 GCF_000696425.1 Galeopterus variegatus | reverse complement strand
CCCGGGCACTGCGGGGCTGGCGCCACTGCCAGCGCTTCGCTCCTCCAAGCTGGAGCAGCCCCTGGGGCCTGGGTCTCGTTACCCTTGTCTCCCTTCCGGGAAACGCAGGCCCGGAGCGGGGGCGCGCCTGGCACGAGCGCACCAGCGGGGCAGGCGCGGGACCCGGGTGAGACTCCCGCAGCCCGAGCCGGGCGACGCGGGGTCTAGGCGGTCGGGATCGGGGCGCTGCGGCGCCCCGGAGTGCGCGCTTCCAGCGGCCTACGCCCAGGAGCGTCTCAGCAGAGAGAGAAAGGGGCCCCGGCCTCCCCGACCCCGACTCCGGCCGGTCCGAAGGGGGGACGAATCATGCCCCGGACAGGGGCAAATGGGACGAAGGGGGACCGCGGGCGGAGTCCCCGAGCGCGCAGGGGAGGGAAGAGAGCAGAGAAGAGTCGAGAGGCTGAGAGGCGGAGACCGCGAAAGCAGAGACCTGCCTGGGCGCGGAGGGGGCCGGAGGAGCCCGGGGCACGGCCGAGGTGGTGCGGATCAGCGGCCCGGGCCAGGCGCTCCGGGCCCGGCAGCCCTCGCTCCGGGGCCTCTGCGCGCACCGCGCCGGCCTCTCTCGGGGCCTCCCAGCCTCTTGCCGGGCGGGTCGGTCTTCCAGGTTGGAGCCCCTCCGTCCCCATCGCCCCTCCAGGGTCTCCCGCCCCAGTCCCGCTCCTGCTGTGCTCGGGCGCTGAGGACCCACGGTCGCGTCCAGGAAGCTCCGGGAAACCTGACACGAACCCGGGACAGGGAGGCCGCCGCCGGGCTGAAGCTCCCACGCCCCGCAGCGGGTCGGAGCCGGCTGCACGCCGCCCGGCAGCTGGAGGTCGTGGTCCGCGCTCGACTCCGGCCCCGGGGGCTGGGAGGCGGCGCCCGCGATCCTCAGCCCTTATTGCTCCCTTCTCCGTCCGCCGCGTGGTCTCAGAAGCCTCCCAGGCCGAGGCGAGGCGCCGGTGCCGGCATCCCGGGTGGGGGAACCCAGAGGGGCCCCGGGACCAGCGGGGAAGGGATGGAGGCCGGGAAAGCTGCCTGCAAAATGAGGAAGGTTCGAGACTGAAATCGTTCTACGGAGGCAGAAGGAATGGATTTTAGTGCGCACGTTCCCGCCACGCAGGAGGAAAAAGGAAAAACAAAAACAAAACAAAAACACACGGGGTAAGCCCGACCAAGGTGAGAGACCCCGACTGGGTGAAAATAAACCTCTAACGAAAACAGCCCCGAGCAGAGGGAATCGGTCTCGAGAACCACTTACCCCTATGCTTCTCCGTGGTCACTTTCTACAACATTTTTAATTATGGGGGTTTCCAAATCTAAAACAAAGTGGATAGAGGGAGCCTTGAAATGAACCCCGTGTACCCGCCCCCCATTCAGCAGTGACTAGCTCCTGACCAATGTAGCCGCATCTATCCTCCCTTTTATTTTTACTAATTAATTCGTTTGACTTTCTTGTTGCCATATTTTAAAGCAAACGCAGACCGCATCATATCGGTAAATACATAAATGCATTTTTAACTAAGAACTTAAAAAAGATAACAATATGGCTAGAAAGTACAACTCCCGATAAATCCACAGCCTGGTCTAACATGCAGAAGCAGATGGCTTTTGATAGTGGACGTGCAGACCACTTATTTCTGTTTCAGCTTTACTGCAATGTCCAGATAATAATAAGCAAGATGGCTTTCATAATAAAAAACAGAGAAAAGCTGAGGCCAGCAGTTGCAGACGCCGGCGGCGGCGGGCAGCCGCGCTGCCCCTCACGTTGCGGGCAGTGAAGCGGTGGACCGCCTTGCTGCTCTCGGTTTTCTCTTGGCCTCTTTGTCCTGCGTGCCGGTTGGAGTTCGAGATTCAGAGCTTAGCGCTGGAGGACAGGGTTGCCCCACTGCAGTCCACCTGAGGGGTGTCTGCCTCTCCTTTTCCCTCCAGGGCAGCCTCCAGGGCACGCAGTCATTGGGCGATTCACCTTCGGGACCTGGTGGATGGAAGGATTCAGGGGAGACTCCTGGCTACCTAGTTTTGAGAAGCTGGGCCTCCACAGCAGGACCCCCGACAGGCAGGCATCTTGGTTGGGTATCCACTCTGACCACCCACGGGGCAGTGTGGCCAAAGGGAATTATCCAGATGACTGGTACCAGCAGGAAGGGAGAGCCCTACACGATAGGAGTATTGTGACTTTCAGGGAGCACCGCTGCAGGGTCAAGCCCCGGCAATGGCCAGGGCCTTGGCCAGACAGCTGACCTCCATAGGGCCGGGTGGAGGAGGGAGAAATAGGCAGCCTTCATGGCATTGCTGTGCCAGAATCCCTGCCCAACTCACAGCCTCAGTTTCCCCTTCCAGCCAATTGCCAGGTGGGATCAAAAAACCATGAAGGATGGACAGAAACACCAGCAGACAGGGAGAGAGAGAGAGAGAGAGCAGCCCTCCGGCCCCTCCCGCCTTGCTCCTGATGCTTACCCTGCCAGCACCCCACTCCTTCAGCCTCACCCCAGCCCGGCTGCCTTCTAAATGTTCTCAGAGCCGAGGCTCTGGGAAGCTTTCTCCCTGAGCAGCCAGACAGGGGGGGAGGGGGCGGCCATGAACAGGAATCAGCAAGCATCGCCCTCCAGCAGCGGAGGCCCTGGTGCTCAGAATTGCAGGGTGGTAGGGAATCTCCAGCTAGAAGGAGGGGGACAATTCCTGGGGCACCCATCAGTCCTTCACTGTGGCTTTGGATGTGGCAGGAAAGAGTGAGCCCTGGGTTCTGCCTGCTCTCTCGGCCGGGGCCTGGAGTAGTCAGGGATGGAGTGGGTAGCGCAGGGCCACCACCTGGGGGAAATGGGGCAGGCCCCAGTTTGCCATGGAGATTCCAGCAGCTTCGGTCCATGCCAAGTATGAGCTGAGCTGGGAATCTTTGCCAGATTGCCCACTCCACATTTGTCCTCCACCCGAGGATAGGGCCCTTAAACCTGGACAGGACACCCTCCAAGACTGTACACCACCTTAGTGGCCCTTCCTGATGCCCTGGGTATGGATCCCACCTTCAGAGGTCCCAGGTGCTCAGCTCTGGGAAGGGAGCTGATCACCATCCTCTCAGGCCAGCACTGGTGAGTGAGTATTCAGAGGACTGAGAGGCCAGTGCGGGTGGGTCACTCCAGTAGTGCCACCGCCACGGTGGGCCCTAGGAGCCTGGGAGGGATGTCTGTATTGTGCTGACTACCCTGCTGGCCTCATTCAAATCAGAGAAGGCTGAGCATTTACAAGTTACAGACCCCAGTCCTCAACATAGGTGTGTGATGGGGAAACTGAGGCCTGAAGAAGAGAAGGGGCTTGCCCAAGGTCATTGGGGGAGTACGACTGGAGCCAGGCAAAAGCCATGTATCCTTGGGTTCCAATCCTCTTGGACCCAACTGGACTCAGGGGCTTTGCCACCGGAAGCCCCCAGCAGCTCACGGCGGCTAGAATTGGGACTCACTTAAGGAGCCAGTGAGGCTGGTGGGTGGAACCCGCAAGGGGGGAGGGCACATGTGGTGGAGACAGATCGAAGCCATTCATCTTCTGCCAGCAGCGGAGCCAACGCGTCCGAGGTGCGCCCGCGATCGATGCGCTGGAGCTCGGGGCTCAGAGGGCCAGGGGCACCCCAGCCGGTCGGCGCGCCCTCTAGGGCTAAGGGGGCTGCATGTTAAGGGCTGCTTCTCTCTGGTTTGTGCCGCCCTTGGTGCGACCCCCAAGACACCAGAACCTCGTGGATAATTATGGGGTAGGGCCAGCTTCCCTGAGCCCAGTTGGCCTAACCCAGTTTTGCATCCACTTTCTCTATCACGATGCTGGGCTCCCAGCACGAGGAAACAGCGCTCCGCCCTTGCCCTTGCCCTTGCCCGCGCTGGGAAGCAGCCCTTCCTCCCCGCTCCGAGCCCTGAGCAGGGAGACCCAGAAGCCGCTCTCCAGCTCAACTTTTAACTAATTCAGTTATAAGACACTGCACTTCTCCGAATCCGCCTCGCATTTGAGCCGCGTAGACCCTGCCTCTGCCTCTCTGTGACGCCGGCGACCAGGCCAGTCCAGGCGACCGGGTTTGCCGCCTCCAGGGCTGGCAGGGCAGAGGTTCTAGACCCCTCACCCACGGGGCCCTCACCCTTCCCGCGTCCCTGTGGCCCCGCGCCAAGTGGCTCCCCCGGGTCTTTCAGGCCGCCTTGCGGGCTCTGGTGCGCCGCTAAGGAGACCCGCCTTGCACACCTCGGAGTCACCGCAGCGCTCAGAGGCGCCCTGCAGTCACCAAGCGACCTCGGGACCGCGCACAGCATCGGCCAGAAAGAGTTGAATAAAACGGTTGTGTCGCGATGATAACACCTCAAGCATGGGTTTTAATTATCCCGTTCTAAAGGGCTGAGGAGGACGTCCTCGTGGCCCGAGAGCCCCCACGACCTTGGTAGTCCTAAACAGCACCAGCACAGACACGGGTGCTGCGGGAGGTGCCTGTCGGCCTGGCGCGTGGGGCACGAGGGCGAGAGGCACCGAGACGGGATCGGCCACTGCGCGCCTGCCCGCGATGGGCTTGGAGGCCCCGCAGTGCAGCCGCCTGTGCCCAAGTCCTTTCGAGGACTGGCACTGATGTGTGTGCTGAGGCCAGCACAAAAGTGACAGAAGCCCAGAGGACGAGGGTCCCAGGAGGAGCCTGAGCTGGGGGCACCCAGGCCTAGAGAAGGCACATTAGGGAGGGGAGCGGGAGAGAGGAAGACAAGTCTGCCCTTTGCCCAAGTGGCAGCCTCTGTGGCCAGGCCAGGGACTCTTGGGCCACCCCACTACCCACTGTGGCCAATGACCAGGAGTGAAGGCCTTTGAAAATGAGTAACCAACTCATGTTATTGAAGCATACCATAAGCCCCTCCCAGACAAAGCCTAGTGAAAACTAGCTTCATTAGCTGAGAAAAGTCGTTTGGGGTAACCCCCAGGCAGGGAGAGAGCCCAGCCCCAAGGCCTGGAAGGACTGCAGGGAGGCCAAGGTGGCAGCCGCAAACAGACAGAGGTGGGAATGCTAGCTAAAATGCCCACCCCTCTGTGCCATGGGGACTAGAAGCCAGCATTTGGTATTTGTGGACCGTGAAGCCCAGAGGGGCAGGTACTCTGTAGGGGACACGAGATGCTGAGGGAGCCTTGCCAGAGCTTGCCTAGGCCTGGGCCTTAAAGCTCCAAGAACTGCGTCAATGTCCTAGGCTGGGGGAAATGATTCTGGGTCAGGGAGCTGGATGGCAGGGGTACACAGACAGATGGGCCTCCCAGACCCCCGCGGCACCTTCTCCTAGGCCGTCTGCCGCCACCTCGAGTGCCCCAAGTAGAGTGTAACCCAGCTGCTGTGCATCTCAGGTATCTCAGTGGGGCAGTGGCTGTTCCCAGTGAAGGACAGGAGCGAAATGGGTTTTCTAGAGGGCTCAATTCTGCCACAGAAGTGACCCTTTCAAACCCAAAAGATGTCTTCCCCTTAAGCTCACAACCAAGTAACATCTCCATCCCCCACACTGGCCAGGGCACCGTCTTTATCCACAAACAGGCTGGCTCAGGGATCATGGAGGTGGGGTGGCCCCAGTGATCCAGCCCACTGGAACAAGCTTTCATTGAGGGCCCATAATCGCAGCTCTGAGCTGGGTGCTGGGTGCTTTGCTCATGGGATGAGTCCCCCAGCTTGCCAGACTGCAGACCACACCAAGAGGGAGGCCAGAGGCAGGAGCACGAGGCTCCTCACCTACTCTTGCAGGCAGTGCCAGCATTTTATTTTGGCCCAAAGTAAAACCCCAGGTGCAGGAATGGGCAGCAGACACAGGGAGCCACATAGTCAGCAGCCCCTTGTGACAAACTCCAATGGTCAGTGGGTTCTGACTTCACTTGCCTTGTGGCTTCTCGTTTCAGAGACCCCAGTACTTCAGGTCACCTCTTTCTCCCTTTTCTTCCCTCTGCAATCCCTGAGACTTCCACGAAGGTCCAGTTGGGCCCCCCAGTCAGGTGGAAGAGGGGGTGTCAGAGCACAGGCTCCACAACCTCAGACTCCTGCCTGCTTTGTCCACCTGCACCAGGCCGAGCCCTGGGCCCCAAGTGGCCCTGGTCAGCACTGGAAAATGCTCACAGGAGGGAGGGTGTCCACTGCAGCTTGCTACCAGAGGAGGGGACCCTGCCCCAGTGAATACAAGGCAGTGAAACCGTCCAGAAAACGTCCCTTTTTATTCCATACGCAAATAAGTAGATTCATTTAAAAAAAAGAAAAAAGAAAGAAAAGAAAAAACAGAGGCCGCAGCCCAGGAGAGAAGCCCCAAGATGCAATCTGACAGGTCCGGGTTCTTCCTCCACCAGGGCCCACCGGAGGGGGCTAATCACAGCCCACCCACCGGCCTGCCATCCAGGTCCCTTGCTAGTCCCATGAAAGGGACACTTTGTGTTGGAGGGGCAGTTGGAGGGTGGCGGTGTAGTCACCTCGCAGCAGCGCCTTGGACAGCTTGTTTGTCGTTTTCGTTTGCTTCTGGCTGGGCTTGGCCCAAGGGCTCAGGCTCCCCGAAGGGGACAGCCAAATTGGCTCCTCGCTGAGGCCTGCGAGCCTGGCCCCGTGGGCCTATAGACTGCACGCGCCGATGTCTCTGGGGTACCCCCTTTCCGTGCCGGGATCCAGCCTCGCAACTGGTTGAGGAGCCACAGTCCCAGGCGTCCCAATACATTCTGGAGGAGCTACCGACTGTGGCTGGGGCCCGCCAGGGAGGCGGCTGCGCTCCCAATATGCGGAGGAGACCTGAGGAGCCACCTGGCCCTTCTGTAACGCACTCCCTGCACCTCCACACCCACAGCCACAGAGGTCCCCTGCGGCCACGGGGAGTGGGCCCAGCGGACCAGGGGCTCACACCAGGCCAGGCATCTGCGCCCGCAGAAAGGGCACGGAGGCGGCGGCCGGGAAGGCGGCCAGCGGATAGGCGAGGGCCCCGGAGAAGCCGAGCAGCGGCGGGGGCGGCGCGGGCGCGGCAGGCGCCAGCGGGAAGGGCAGGGCGGCCGGGGGCCCGGCGGCGGCTGCGGCTGGGGGG
>NW_007726187.1:166424-169461 GCF_000696425.1 Galeopterus variegatus | reverse complement strand
TCTGGAACCAGATCTTGACCTGGGTCTCGGTGAGCTGCAGGGAGGCGGCGAGGCCAGCGCGCTCAGCGCTGCTCAGGTAGCGCTTCAGGTCGAATGTGGACTCAAGCTGGAAGACCTGGCTGCGGGAGAAGACCGTGCGCGTCTTCTTCTTGCGACTGCCACCAACGCCAACGCCACCGCGCACCTCCCCGGCCGCTGCTGCGGGGGCCTCGGCCAGCTCCGCTGCCTCCTCCGGGCCGGCCACCGGGCCCCGCGCCGCCAACTCCGCCACCTCCCGCTGCACTGCTCCCGGCCTGGGGCCCCGCGGCCAGGCGCCCTCGGCGCGGCCCATCTCTTCACCCGTCTCCGGTGAGTCCCGGTCGCTTGCTGCAGGGGAGAGAGGGCACAGCGGTTGGTTCCAGGGGGCTGATCCTCAGACCCGATCATTGAGGCTAGCACACCCCCACCCCCCACCCCAGATCACCCAGCCACAAACGGGAACATTCCGCTGCACAGGGCTCTGCATCCAGCACCTTTCCGGGAACGGAGAGGCAGAGTCATAAAAAGGCGACCAAGGACCAGAAGAGCTGCTCCAAACCAACACACCGGCAACACACTCCCACACAGAAATCACACCCACATCCAGAGAGCAACAAAGAAAAGAGGAGAGCGAAGAAACACAAAAACAAAGACACAAAATGCAGACTGCTCCTGCAACCACCCGCACTCCCAGCTGCACCCCCCACATCCACACAAAAGGAACGATGAGACAAGAGGAAAGACGTTGGTGTGAGAAACGTCCACACTAGAAAACAAGCACAGAGACACCCCCTACCACCCAGCACCCAGCCCCACACCAAGCCCCCCAGACGTAGGACTAAAGACCTGTTGACCCCTGCCCCCCCATCACTCTCAGGAGCAGATGCAAAGGCTCTGCCCGCTTGCACAGAAATATTCCGTGGAAGGAGGGCAAACAAATGCAGATAATCCCCAGAGGAAAACTCCAGGCAGGTGACACTGGCACACCCATCTCCATACTCCTGTACCCCTGACCCAGATGCCCACTCCTGCCACGGTCACGCTGAAAGGCGACATCGATGAAAGCTGCTCCGAGGAACTCAGCAACTGCACCCTGCCCCCAACACCCTTGAGACTGGTGGTTCAGCTCATAGGACTGGGGGTACAGAGCTCACAGGGGGTCCCTGAGTCCACGCTACAAGTACCAAGCTCCACCTCATCTCCCAGAGGTAAGAGGCCCACAGGGCTGGCAAGGGATGACACCAGATTAAAAAGGGAGCGCTTGTCCAGATTGAAGAGGGCCACTGCCTCTGATTGCAGAGGCCAACTCGGACCAGTCTGTCCTTTCACCTCAGCCTGGAGCCTCCCGTGCACAGGGCAGCCCCTGACTAACAGGTCGGGGGTCCAGGTGGAGTTTGGCCTGGCCCTCGGGGGGCTGCAGACTTGGGCAAGGGATGTGCCCACAGTGCGTTTGCACGCCCGCGCTAAGTGTGCAGATGCTGGCGTGCATGGCTCAAGCTCAGTGCCTGTGTCCGCAGAGAGGTGCAAATCCCATGGTGTGTGCCCACAGCAGAGTCAGGTAGCAGGCTGGAGTGTGTGCCCGCCTGCCCACCACATCCCACAGCTCCAAACTCAGAGGCCCATACAATGCCACAAGGCACTAAGCTGGTTTGCCAGCTCTGGTGGGTACCCTAACCCGCATCGCACGAAGTAAGAAGAGGCCGCCTCTGCATGGACTGCTGGCTGGGCTGCAGGTAGGGTGGACCCCAGGGACAAAGGGAGAACAAATTTCATCCTTCCAGACCCTTTTCAGAATCCTCCGAGAAGAAAACTAAATTGAATCACTCGATTTCAAAGAAGCCACGGAGGCCCCGCTCACATTTATGAGAAGGGGCTGGAGGCCACAACTTTCTGGATGTGAGCTCTGAGATGCGGATCCTTTCCCAAGGGGGTCACTCCCACACCAGGGAGGGGATTATCCAGTGGGTGAGAGAGGGTCGTAGACCACTTCCTCCCCCAGCACACACCGACATGCACAGAGTCAAATGGATCCCAGCGCCAGAGCCTGGGAGAAGAGAGTCCTTAACTGGCCTCACAGGGTCTGTGCGTTGGGGGTGGGGGTGGGGGTGGCTGGCAAAGCTGCGTGGGGGGTGGGAATGGCTTTCCTGGTCATCCAGGAGATTCCCCCCAAAGGGCAGGTCTGCCAGGAGGCAACAACCCTGGGGGCTGGGAGCAGGACTCAGGGGTCAGGATCCCCAGGCAAAAGGGGTGAGCAGGTTCAGGGCCTGAGAAGCCCCCACTCCCAGGCTGTGAGCCCTCAGCAGGGAACAAAGGCGGGGGAGGGGGAGGGGCAGAAAAAGAAGAGAAAGAGGTTGGGGACTTCAAAACAGGTTCCCTTCCTGCCTGGCACAGCCCTGGGGAGGCCCGGGCCCCTGCCCCAGGCTGGTCCGCAGCAGGCACAAAGGAAATGGGACTTTGCGGGGGTGGGACACAGCCACTGGGGGGGAGAGGGCTCCCCTCCCGCACCCAGCACCCCCAACAGTGGTGCCCTCTGCCCCATGTCCCCCTTTATCTTTCGTGTCTGACTCTCCTTCGTTTCCCTTCCTCTCGTTGTGTTCTCTTTCCCTTTCCCCGTCTGAAGTCTCTTCTCTCACCACATTCCTCTCTTCTCCCACCCTCCCTCCCGGTCCCCGGTCTTTCCCTGTCCTGTTTTACCCTCCTTTTCTCTTTCCTTCAGCTCGCCATTGTCCCCGGTCCCCAGGCCCTCCTCCGCGCACTCGCAACCACCCTAGGACCGGCAGAGTCCTACCGCCCTGTGCCCGTGGGGCCCCTGTCCCGGACGGTGGAGCTCCACGCCCGCCGGCTCCGGGGCTCCGTGGGGACCCGCACGACGCAGACCCGCTCCCCACAGGGCGGCGACGAGCCGCGGTCCGCGAGCGCCCGCGCGGGGAGGAAGTCGGGCCCGCGCCCGGCCCACCCTCCGCACGCCCCCACTCACTGTCGGGACTGAGGCCGCCTCCGTAGCCGCCGTGCGCCCGCG